>NC_060890.1:22426999-22546999 GCF_014805685.1 Silurus meridionalis
TTATTTTCATTATATCTCACCATAATGAGCCTGTCTACTTTTCCACTCCAAAAACATGAGCAAATGTTTACTTTGTGTCATATAGGCATTTTTCATATTTCTAGCATTTATATACAGACATGCTAGAGCTCAGGATGTCATACAATAAGGAAACAGCACTAGGAAGGTGAGAAGTGACAGAGTAAGCAGAATCAATGAGCTGCAGGGAAACAAACAAAATGGTGCAGGCTTTTATTTTGCTAATGAATGCTGGTCAGTGGAAGTCCAGTGCTGGCTGGAGCAAACCGCAGCCCCCTCGGGGTGTTGTGGCCAAACTGCCTTTTTAGAGGAAAAAAAAGCTGAGTTGGTAAATTAGGAAATCTTGTCACAACTGGCCTTTTGTAGCTGTATATGACTTTCCTTTTCTCTGCCAAACCACATTTTCCAATCAGCCTGAAGAGAAAATCTCATTGTCCATATAAGAGTACAGAGATGGTCTGGAAACTGAAATGAGCCCAATGGTCAGTGGAAGTGTGTGTCTTGTGTAATCTAGTGAAAGAATAGACTTTGGGCTATGTACGATCAGGAGCATGTGGGTGTGAAGAGAATGGGAAGAGAGTAAGTGAAGATCAAAGCACAGTGCAAAGGACTTCCCTTCATCAAATCAGGCTTATAACCTCCATGTGCCATCATCTATGATGCACAAAGATCATTTCACATTTTAAGTTATTCCTATTGGATGTTTCACTGCGTTCTTGTCTGCAGGTGCTCCCTAATTTTCTTGTGATTAGTCACATTATCTGTGAACATATTCCATTTTCTCAGGCGGCTTCACTATGACTTATGAGTTTTGTTAACTTGTTAAACACTATTTCAGCTGCTTTAAAGAATATTCTTATTAAATCTTTATTCCCTTGCACATACACTATATGGACAAAAGTATTAAAACACTGAAAAATGGGGTGATTATGTCAGCAAATGGGACTGAATGTGAAATGTGGTGTTCAGAAAGCACATAGCAATCTTATAATCAGGTGTCCACAAGCATTCATCTACATAGGAACATATCTGAAGACTTTTTTCCCCCTAATCTTGTATGCAGTGCTAAAGCTAATGCTAAAAAAAAAAAAAACACTGCAGTGTTTCTTAAATACTAAAGGAACTCAACACAACAACCTATACAGGATATAATCTACATACCAGTACCAAATCATACTGTAGACGTTATGTAGATGAAATTACACGCTATATTTTCCTGCCTTCAGATCCACGCGGTCACATGGTACGGTCCCACATTGCCGTTAAAGAGACTGATAGATAATTTGTGATGTAGTCTGTCTGCTTCTTCAGCACATGAAGAAAGATGGTGCAGCAGCTAGATGCCTTTCAGGGACACCGTCTGAAATCATTTACTAGTTAAGGGAATAAATGTGCCGATTTTTGTATGGTTTTTCAAAAGACTAGGATTGAGCTGTCAGATACAATATGCTAATTGTCATTCCTGAAAGACTTTCCTTAGAGCTTCATCCTGATGCTGTGATACTGTTAAATTTAGATTTCCTTAGTTCTGGAAGACTGTGAAAATGCATGAAATTATTAATGGGTGGGGGGGTTCTGGGAATCTACTGAACAAAAATATGCACCAAAAGTCTTTTTTTTTATACAAATTTGTCTTACAATCTTTAAACAATGCAAGAGCCTAATAACTGATTCTACATCATCTGACCCACTCTAAGCATGCTTGTTATTCAGATGTTAATAATTTGGCATGACTGGACAGCAGTACAGAGAAAGTCTAGCTTGAAGTGCTTTATCTTTTAAAAAATAAAATGCATACAAATCCCCGTCAGGCCAGATTACAGCAATAGGATTGGGCTCTTTTGCTTTGATCCGACAGATTACAGTGAATCGGTTTTGGCAAGTCACCGAATGAAGAATCTGAAATGAGCTCGATGCAGCTGTGTTGTTTTACTCAATCATGTCTTGTGCCAGATTCCTGCTTCTCAGAGACGGCCACAGAGTACAATATTACAGTTTATTTAATTGTAAAGGGCTTGTAAGACTTGTTATTTCATTCTAATATCAGTGAATGGGCTATTTCTTTGGATTAAATGGCTGATTTAATGATTATTGTGCCATTTGTGTTGTACTGATACTACATTTTCAAAGGCATTTAAAAAAAATGCATATGTACCAGTTTTAGATCAATACAAAAGTTTGTGGACACCTAAATAAAAAAAATTGTAATTACTCTTTTTACAATCCCTTCCACATTTAATCACTATTTATAGTTATAATAAACTCCAGTGTTACAATTGTAGACCTCCAACTTTGTAAATACAGTTTGGGAAAAAAACACATATAGCTAAAAAAGTCAGGTGTCCCAATGTCTATATAGCATTACTTAAAAATATATTATAAAATAAATAATACTTTCAAGAAAACTTTATATATATATATATATATATATATATATATATATATATATATATATATATATATAGAGATAGAGAGAGAGAGAGAGAGAGAGACCAAAAATCAATCCTACTGTATGTTGTATATTAAATAATCAGCTGTAAATGATAATAAACAACGAACTCTCAATGGTTTGTACTACCTTACAATATTCCACATTTCTTTTATATCCCGGTTTATCTGATAATCTATATACAATATATACAATAAATACAATTTTGCTTCATTTCCTGCGACTTTCTTAATTATTATGCATGTTACATTTCTGGAAAAGAATAAAAAAAAAAAAAAAAAAAATCATCAACATTACTCCATATTTGAACCTACACACCAGAGTCTTTAGTGTTCAATCCTAAAGCAACTACATACATTGGCTTTCAGGCTCCAGACAGAGTTTTTTGTGTGTGTGTTTTTATTTTTACAACCTCTATAAAGACGGAGAGCGATTGGAGCAGTGTGTTAACCACCACTGGGACATGCCTCTGTGAGATCCATCGTCGAAAAGATAATTGGCTTTTTAATTAGTTCCAAACGCACTAGAAAACTGAGCAGAGCACTCGTGTTAATCACAGAACAAATATCCAGACCCACCACCACCACCCCCACCTACCCACTTGACGTAAACCCAGATGGGATGTTTTGTTTAAAGCAGATAAAAAGGCTACGTTCTCCACTGAATTTCTCCTAACCGCCTTCAACAGCCTCAAGCACACTTATCTCCGCCTCTGATCCCCTGAACAAAATCGGCTTTGGCCTACGATCAGATTCTCCATCCTTCTGGAAGCAAGATTGACTAGAGAAAGAGAGAGAGAGAGAGAGAGAGAGAGTGTGAAAGAAATAACTGGTTTTGTTTCAATTTTATTTATTTTTCTACACAAAGTATCACAAATGTGCATAGACATGTAGTAGGTGCAATGACGTACACACGCTGTTTTCGTGTCAGAAAAATAATCAACAACCCGAGCTGCTGTCATGAAATGAAAATTTAAGAAATTCTTGAATACAGTTATAGTTATATGATATATGAATATCTTTTGACTAAAAGATAGGAGGTGGCAGAGTTGAAGATGCTGCAATTTTATTGGGATAAACAAGGATTGACAGGATTAGAAATAATTCTATTAGAGGGACTGCGTAAGATGATTTGGAGACAAAGTGAGAGAAGCCTGATTGGCATGGTTTGTCATGTGCAGAGGAGGGACATGGAGTATATCGGTACAAGAGTATATCGGGGGGAGGTGGTAGCTCAGTGGTTAAGGCATTTGACTTTGGATCGGAAAGTCACAGGTTCAAATCCCACCACCAACACCACCAAGCTGCCACTGCTGGGCCCTTGAGCAAAAGCATTAAAACCATCTCCTGCTCAGTTGTAAGTCGCTCTGGATAAGGGCGTCTGCCAAATGCAGCAAATGTAAATGGTACGAGAATCCTGAGGATGGAGCCATGTTTTATAGACGTGGTGAGGGAAGACATGCAGGTGGCTGATTTAAAAGAGGCAGATGTAAAGGACAGAGAGATTTGGAGAGAAGAAAAAAATTTATATGAATATCATGTTCAACCTTTGAATTATATTTACAATTAGGGCATTTGCCAGATGCCCTTATCCAGAGCGATTACAACTGAGCAGGTGAGGGTTAAGGGCCTTGCTCAAGGTTGCAGCAATGGCAACTTGGTGGTCATGGGATTTGAATCTGTGACCTTCCAATCCAAAGTTCAATGCCTTAACCACTGAGCTACCACCTCCTCGTATATGAAAACAGATTTCAAAGTAATGGTTGCACATACACCAATTAGGCATAACATTAGGACATTATACCAGTATGAAGTGGAAAACACTGATTATCTTTTCATCATGGGCACCCGATAGCAGTGGTGGACATTAATGACCTAAGTAGCTTTTTCCTGGATCTGTACTTTACTAAAGTATTTCCACTTGCTTTTACTTTAACTTTACTGAATTTTAAAGTCACTTATCTTACTTTCTAGTCAACTATATTTAGTAAAATCCATCGTGCCTTTTTATTTATGGGCGAATAAATTTTTATCTAGTCAAGCGGCAATCAGGGTCGAGTGTGCACTCTGTTTTGTACTTGTTTTGTTCGCCGCTTGGTGTGTATCTGCTTATCACCAATATACAGTTCAACATCAGTTCAACAGCATGCAGGACATTTTGAGAGTAATAATTTTTGGAAGAAACTACTGACTTGAACTTGCCACAACGCCCGGGATTTCATTTTTAACAGTTGAAAAGAAAGTTTCGGACTAGAACTAACATTCTATTAATAGATTGGTGTGCTAAAAGTAACAATAGGGTCTTTTCACATAAACTGAGCTGACTAAGCAAGAGTCTTGTGACAAAAATGATAATAGGAACATTATAGCCTAATAAATCATAGTAATTTGGATACTTGAGCACATTTTTGAGGACAGATACTTTTATACTTTTACTCAAGTGAAAGTTTCAAGGAAGAACCTTTACTTTTACTGGAATCATATTTTACAGAGTGTATCTCTACCTTAACTCAAGCACATGCGTTGTGTTTTTTTTCCACCTCTGCTTGTTAGTGGGTGGGATACATTAGGCAGCAAGTGAACATTTTGTCCTCAATATTGATGTGTTAGAAGCAAGAAAAATAGGCAAGTGTAAGGATCTAGGTGAGTTTGACAAGAGCCAATTTGTGATGTCTAGACGGTGGTCCAAGGAAGGAAGAGTGGTAAACCGGCGACAGTGTCATGGGCAGCCAAGGCTCACTGATGCACGTGGGGAGCAAAGGCTGGTTTGCGTGGTCCGATACAACAGACGAGCTTCTGTAGCTTAAAACTGATAAATTTAATGCTGATTGGTGGCTATAATGTTATGCCTGACTGGGGTGTACATACTGTATTCCTCCATATATTGAGGTACTAGTTGTTCTTAATGACCAAATACTTGTATTGACTCCTTCATTGTGTGCAGATTTTTTCCATGTTATATCATCCCTATTGGTCTCAGCCAATAATAAAACTTGTATGTTACTTGGATACTAAAGAAAGATTGAATCAATATTTAGGTTACAAGTCTTTTATATTTGAGTTGGACATGTGAACACAACCTCAGCACTACCCCAACTCTCCATTTCCAGCATGTGAGGAACTATGGATGGTGCTCAGTAGTTAATCAGTCCTTCTCCAGATCCTGGGATAAACACATTCGCCATGTCCAGCAGTGTGTTTGCTGTTCAGGTTGCTTCCACTGCAGGTAATTGGACTTTGACACTAATTGGCACTTTGTGCAGTAAAAAAAAAAGAAGAATAAACTGGGATGGCATCAGTTTAATGATCTAATAGCTGACATCATGGTCTTCATTACTAAAACAGAGCACTATGTTAACAAATGAACAAGCATGCGAGTAGACACTTAGCTAAGCTTTCAGACAGTAATGTGATGAATGTAGTGTACGTACATCTACAAGAGGCCTTCGTTAATTAAACCATGCAGGTTCTTCCAGCTGGCACTGGAATTGCATAATGTCAGCATTTAAATTTTTCCCTTTGCTGAGTTTGATGAAAGATATGAACGCGCACACACTTGCTTAACAAAGTGGATGTCAATAGGCAGACGGGGTAAAGGTTGTAGCGAACAAAGGCAGCTTTGGTTTCTCTTACCCTCCTCCTTCTTCTTCTCCTCCTCCTCTTCCTTCTCCTCAGCCACTGGCGAGATGTCAATGGATTATTTCATACTGCTTACGGGACGGAAGATTTAGAGAGCAGAGAGCACCTCAAGTGCACCACACAAAACCCTGCCAAACCTATTCAACCTCTTTTTTTTTAACCAGCTGGAGCAGATCTCCATTTTTCCTCTCCTGGAGTTTAACAAATCGAATCGTGCTAGCGGCATTCTTCAGCTTTCTTCTAATGATCTTTTAACCTACAGCATTAGTCTCTTGAACCAGGCACTTTAAATGCCAGACGTTAAAGTATCACCTCTGTATGTGATAAACCCCATGTGGAGATTCCTTCATTTCTGCTCACTGGGAGCCAGTGGGTAAAAAAATGAAAAATCAGCTGTGATATAAACTGTCCACATTTTTGAACACAGAGCAATAGAAATAAGTGTGATATTTTGGTATCTATCAGCAAATGCATCAGAATTAAGTAAATTCTTTTTATTGCCTTATTGATATATTTATTTGAAAGAATGTTGGTGCTAATTAAAAAGAAACTGTCATTTATCTTCAAGGTTCATCAACTGTTTATTGTTTATATATATATATATATATATATATATATATATATATATATATATATATATATATATATGTATTTACAACTTTAAAGAAAAAAATATATATAAGTACAAATACAAAAAAATTATTGTATATTAATTTTACCTATTGTGGGGTTTTTAATGTCTTTATAGCTGCTTTAAGCCTCATTTACAATATCCCTGAATATATATTTTTTTATATTCTGACATCAATTTTATACCTAATCATAGACATAAAACAACAAAGAAAAAACAGAGAGGGTAAATACCTTTGTACGGAACCATTAATAGTGGGTGTTTTGGTCAAATCAAAGAAATCAGTGCGTGTTTGTTTGTATATGTGAATATAAAGGATGAAATCAAAAAGTATTTTAGCTTTACACACACACACACACACACACACACACACACACACACACACACACACACACTAAAGTAAAAGTTATTTGCATGATGTTGGGAGTCTTTATAAAAACTATTCAGAATAGAATATGAATAATAATTCTATTCTGAATAATAATTATAATTTCTAAATTACACCCAGAGACACACACACACACACATACACACACTAATATATATATATATATATATATATATATATATATATATATATATATATATATATATATATATATATATATATATATATATATATATATATATATATATAGGAGTGTGCTTGTGTGATTTGTGTTCATTCAGCCACAAGGGTGTTAGAAATGTATGTGAGATGATGTGTCAGCATTCACATTCATCCCAAAGATGTTCAATAGGGTTTGAGGTCAGAGCTCTATAGCAGTTCATTAAAAATCTTTCCCTCCAATCCTTGTAAAATTCACAAGTTCATGGAGCTGCCTTTGTGCACAGGGGCATTGTCATGTCTTAATTTAAGTGATGGAATAAAGGGAAATTTTGTGCTGCCTCATCAAAATACATCCTATACTATTAGGTTAACTTGTACTAAAAAATATATATATACACTGTATGTTTATTTTTTTCCTGATAGCGTAAGAGTTTGGGTCTGTACTTCAGCTCTTTAATAAGTGCCTCTTTCACACTCTGACAATGAACCACATCCACATGCCTCAACCCCCCAAAAAACCCTGTAATCATCCTGCTGCCACCCCTCTGTGAAGCCTTTCCACTTCAATTTCATGTTTGCTCATCTTGCTTTTGGGATAAATAGGCATTTCCAAACACTGCAGCAAATTTTTGGACCCCTTTTCCCCTTAGACACACATACATTTATTCAACCCAATTTACACCTAGGTCTAGAGATGTATTGGATTTTTTGAGTATGTGCACAAACCATCAAAACAGTTCTTTTTTTCTAAGCACCTTGGGAACTTTTTCCCCTTATTTTCTTTTGTAGTCGAAGAAAAGTCGAATTGTGCTAAAAGGCAAAATGTTCCTTTGTTTGCAACCTTCAACTAAAAGTTTACAATAATGAAAAGTCCATGAAACAGAAAATGAATTTGAAATGGATATATGTATTGAATAACAATTGTAAAATAGAAGTGTAAAATGCCCTGCTTGTTTATTCATTTATTGATCAATTTATTTACTTATTTTTGTACCTATTTTCTTTTTTTTCTTTCTTTCTATATAAACAAATTTACAGTAGAAAAATATAGATGCAATACTGTCAATCGTGGAATTTATTCATTATAAATATTTTAAAGTACTTATAATATGTACAGTTGTGCATACAATGTACATATTTCATACTGTAAAATGTATATATTCCACATTCTCTCACAAACTGTGCCTTACCAACATCCAGCACTAATATAACTTCATGTATATGTCCATATGGGTTTATATGTGTGTGTGTGTATATATATAATATATATATATTTCTTCTTTCGGCTGCTCCCATTAGGGGTCACCACAGCCAATCATCCGTCTCCATACTACTCTGTCCTCTACATCCGCTTCTTTCAAACCAACATGCAGGTAGCATGTCTTCCATTACCACATCCATGAACTTCCTTTTTGGCCTTTGTCTTTTCTTTCTTCCTAGTGGAAACCATCTCAATCGGGCCTCTCTCACTTTGTCCCCAAAATGTCCTGCATGCACTGTCCCTCTAATAAACTTGTTTCTAAACCTGTCCATCGTCGTCACTCCCAAAGAAAATCTTAACATCTTCAGCTCTGCTACCTCCAGCTCCACCTTCTGTCTTTTACTCAATGCCACTGTCTCTAAACCATACAACACCACAGTCTTATAAACTTTTCCTTTCACTCTTACAGATACTCTTCTATCACAAATCACTCCTGCTATCACTCTTCTCCACCCACTCCACACTGCCTGCCCTTTTTTTTTTACTTCTCTAACACACTCTCCATTACTTTGCACTGTTGACCCCAGGTACCTGAACTCCTCCACCTTCTCCACCTCTGCTTCCTGCAACCGCACCCCTCCACTGCCCTCCCTCTCATTCACACACATGTAATCTGTCTTACTCCTACTGACTTTCATTCCCCTTCTCTCCAGTGTGTACCTCCACCTCCTTAAGCTCTTCTCAACCTGCTCCCTACTCTCACCACAAATCACAATATTATTCGCAAATATCATATTCCATTAAGACTCCTTTCTGACCTCGTCCTTCAACCTGTCCATCACCACTGCAAACAGTTAAGGGCTCAGAGCCAATCCTTGATGCATTCCCACCTCCACCTTGAACCAGTCTGTCTGCCCTACTGCACACTTCCTGCATCACCCTTAAATACTTATCTGACACACCAAACTTCCTCATACAATACCACAACTCCTTTATATATACAGTATCTAAAAAAAGAGAGTACACCCTCTTACCTTTTGGCAACCACTTACGTAAATCTTCTCAAGAGAAAATACTATAGAAATGAAAATTGAATATATTTTAGAGTTGTCAATGTGCAGCTTGTATATCAGTACAGATTTACTGTCCTCTAAAAATAACTCAACATTCAGCCATTATTGTCTGAATAACTAGCAAAAAAAGTAAGTACACCCTAGGTGAACAGGTCAAAACTGTGTCCAAAGTGTCAACATAACACTTGTGTGAGCACCATTGTTATCCAGCACTGCCTTAATCCTCCTGGGTATGGAATTCACCAGAGCTGCACAGGTTGGTGCTGGGATCCTCTTCCACTCCTCTTTAATGACATCACGGAGCTGCTAGATGTTGGTCACATGGTGCTTCACCACCTTCCTCTTGAAAATGCTTCACTGTTGCTCAATAGGATTTAGATCTGGAGACATACTTAACCACTCCTTCACCTTCAGCTTTTTTTTTTAGCTAGGCAGTTGCCATCTTGGCAGTGTTTTTAAAGTCGTTATTGTGTTTGAAAAATGCTGTTTGGCCCAGTTTCTGAAGGGAGGGCATAATCTTCTGCAAAAACCAGAGCTCAATTGTTCATTGCATATTGTTTAAAGTTTTTAATTATTTTTCTATTAACATAAATAGCACATCAAATAATTTCTTCAGAAAAAGTCAAAAAACACTTCTTTTATAAATTATGTGGGTGTTAAAGATCGGAGAGGCCTTGCAACTCTTTACGGTAGATGGGATACTAAAGTAATTAAACATTTCTCAAAGCTTACTAAAGAGAACCAACTCTGGAACGTGTCATATTTAAGTATGATTCATGAAACAGGGTGGTTCGTTAGAAACTCTGCCAGTCCTCCCTTTTTTCTCAGACATAAGCTATAAATTTGTTTTACTATGAACTGGAATCAAGATGATACAGATGGGAAGTTTGCAACCGAGAAAGAGGCCTCTGTCAACCTGATATGCAATATTGCCAGCTGACTGTCCAAGAGAATTTCGTGTCTGAAAGTGTCCCTCCACCCTCCCTTGTTTTTTTTCTTTCCCACAGTCCCTGAGCTGGAGGCATTATTTTTGATTCAGCAGAAACGGAGCAAGTCGAGAGAGAAGCCATGAGAAATGGTGCAAAAAGCCGCAAAACAGAAACGTCCATCACTCATTTGCTCTTTTCTCTCCGTTTTCTCTGCATTTAGCCGCTCGGAACGCATTGGAATGCAGAGAGGGATGAAAAGAAGCTTCTTCCTCCTGGCGGGGGTCTCCGAAAGGAAACGCACACATAAACTAAACTCTGGGCTACGCCTTTAGAAATGCGTTCAGTGCGAAAATGGGGGTGGAATAAAACCTAAATAAGTGAGACGGTATGTGTGTGTGTTGGGGGGTGTTGGGGAAAGAGGGAAGATCAGGGGTAAACAGCACTGAAAGAGAAAAGAGAGTGAGAATAAAAGAGGAAAAGTGGTTAAAAGAGGAACGATAACAAGCTGAAGGGGGAAAAAGGATGGAGGGAGCAAATAATGGCCAAGAACGACAAGAATAAGTGGACAAACCTGGATGTATAAATAAACAAGCTTGTTAAGCCTCCAGTCATGTATCGTGTCTCAGACAGATTAGTCCGTTTACCTTGAATGTTCTTTTCAAATTGGCGTATGACTTCCAAAACGTACCCTTACGTCAAGTACTTGTTTTACATGGAAGCAAGTTTATCAATCATAATAATCGCTCCTAATGGTTGATGGAGTAGTTGGAGTTCCCACAATCCTCTGTGTTTGTGATTGTAGCAACGAGGCCAGACTGCCGATGGGTGCTTTGTGTGTAGTGTGTAGTGTGTAATGTGTGTGTGTGTGTGTGTGTGTGTGTGTGTGTGTGTGTGTGTGTGTGTGAATGGAGGGGACTGAGTTAAGGGGGTCAGAACGGTCAGGGTACGGATAAATGCAGCCCTTTGTGTGCTTTAAGGAGATGCTCTCAGTAGGGAGTCTATAAAGCCCCGGCAGCTACACTAACACCCCCAGGGCCACTGATCCCTGGGGGGAAAACACCACACCACCAGCTGATGGAGAGAGAGTGAGAGAGTGAGAGAAAGAGAGAGAGAGAGAGAGAGAGAGAGAGAGAGAGAGAGAGAGTTGAAACTATAATGCTGTTTTGTTAAACTTTTTGTTTTGTCATTACTTGGTACAATAAGAAAACTTTATCTACATAATTAGGCTTCAAGTTGTGCAGGAACCTCTGACTGTTTCATAGTCAATTCCTTAACCACATAAGTCTACTACTCCATTTAATAAATTAACAACAAATAAAATTTGGCTGTGAAGAGTACGACCTCCGTTCTTAAGCAAAAAATTGTATAAATTATATTTTATAAGCTAATAATAGTTTATTTAATATAATGGAGACAAAAGACACTAAACTGTGGTATATGTGCCTTGTATTTGATACTTTTTTTAAACACTTTAAATTTTCTATTTACATTTGACAAGTTAATAAAATGATTTCACCAGTAGATGTTCCTGGCATTGGTTGCAATAGGAACTTTGCTTAGTGGGTGGCACAACTTGATTTGGCTTGACTTTTCTTGCTGTTAAAATGGATTAGTTTATATATACACCATATTATACAAGATAAAGAAGAAACCGAGTGTCATCACGAGGACGTCATGACCAGGAAGCTAAAAAAAAGCACATACAGTGAAGCCGGGCGCCAGCTTCTGTTTGTTCATGAAGCGCTTTGTGTGTATTTCATGTTGAATTATCTGTCTAGTGTCTGTCAAAAAAATATTATGAAGGCTAAAAAGAAATCTAAAACCTTTCCTCCTTGCCCCTGTTTTATTTCAGGGGGATACACACAGCCTCTGTGTGGCTTGCCTGGGATCGGAGCATGCTAAGTCGGTTCTCGAGGGAGCCGGATGTGAGCACTGCGCTTGCATATCATTGTGATCGCTCCGCTCCCGTTAGGCACCCTTCGAGGAGGGTGCCCCTACTTCTCACAGGTCTGGCCCCACTCTTGCTGAGGCGGAGCGGCGCGCTAGTTCCTGGGGCTCACAATAGGACCTCCCCGGTCCAAGCACCCATTCACAGGCTACAGAAGCAGGCCTTTCAGTGGTTTCTTTACCCTGCGATGAGAGCATGCAGCTCCGCCTCTCTTCCTTTGAGTAGGGGGGAGGCACGCTTTGCGAGTATGAAATCGAGGAGCTCAAGAAGGTTGTGACACTCACCATCGTCAAGCTGGATCTAGCTTGGCCTGGTGATGAGCAGAAAGCATCTTCATCCAGTAAGCTTGGAGAGTGCTTTCTGTTACCGGCATCACAACCTCTACGTCGGGGTCTACTGTTCTTTCTGTGCCTTCACGCTGAGGTGTCCAGGTCCTGGGTAAAGCCTTTTTTGGCCCGCCCCTTTAGTCTCTCAAGACCCCGACATTACCCTCCAAGCCCCAACGTACTACGTCAGTGTTGGGGAGTAAGGCGTATGCCTCAGCAGGTCAGGCCACTGCATGCCTGCACACCATGGCAGTGCTTCAGGCATATCAGACTTGGATGTGGGAGGCATCTCGGGCAGATCTAGATCTCAGAGCTACTAAAGAGACCGCTAAGGCCGTCACCCTAGCCTCTACAGAAAGGTACCTATGGCTCACTCTGTCAGATCTGCCAGACAGGGATAGGGCCGTACTCCTGGATAGGTCAGATCTGCTGGACAGGGATAGGGTCATACTTCTTACACCAACTGGCCTATTTGCAAGTGTCTTGGAGAGATACCTCACAGGACAAGGCTTTAGAAGCCACCACACTCTGGATGGAGTGCTCTCTGCCCCTGAAAGGCGTGGGGAGACCAAATGACTCATAAGAGGAGTGGATAGCATCCACAATCCATCTACTAAGGGTCTGCTTATTGGCAGGAAACCCCTTTTTATATGGGCCATAGCAGACAGCTGGCCCGACTTTCCCCACACGGCAGTTCTGTGAATGTATGTGTCCAGTGCTTGCACCGGGCACACGCTGTTAAGCTTCTCCTGGTTGGGGGCCTTAAAAGGGAGTAGGACATAATGCCTGGAGCACATGCACACTGGGTCGCACCTGAGACCTTAGCCTAAGGGTACCGTGGAGGAAACTTGTCACTAACGGGTTATTCCCTAAGGACTGCTTGGCAAGCAGAGCATGATAAGCTGCAATAGTGGACACGTAAACCTTTAGGGTAGAAAGAGACAACTCTTTAGTGAACTGTTTCAACCGGGCAGTTACTGGGTCTAAGTGGTGACGTACGCAACATGTTGTGAACAGGCATCACTTTGCTGCATACGACACTTTGCAGCATACAACCTACAAGTGGAGGGAACTTTGGATTGGAGAAAGACCAGTAGTAAATAGCTGTGCCCCAGACACAGCCTCCACAGCTCAGGGCGGTGGTGAGGCAAAGTGCCCCCTGCTTGAGAGAGAAGGTCCTATCTGGATGGAATCTCCCAGGGAGAGTGTTTGAGAAGGTTTACCAGGCTGGTAAAGCATGGCTAGATGGCCAGCATAGGGCTACTAGAAGGAAACAGACTATATCCCGGTAAACTCTCTCCAGAACTACCTGGAGCAGCGCTACAGGGGGAAAAGCTTACAGGCTTGGCCTGCATACAGCCTCGGCCATGCCTGTACCATGGCATCTAGCCCAAGAGAGGCTGGGTAAGTGAGGGAGAGCCAGAGGGGACAGTGTAACGTCTCTTGAGTAACAAACAGATCCAATCGTGCTCTGTAAAATCTGCTCCATATTTGCTCCACCACTTTCAGGTGGAGCCTCCATTCGCCAGGCTTTAGCCCTTGCCTCAAAAGGATGTCTGTTCCTCGATTTAACCACCCCAGGATATATAGTGCTCATAGTGAGAGCAGCTTCCCATGGACCCATAAGAGGATCTGTCGTGCCAAGATTGTGAAGGAGACAAGAGTGCAGACCCCCTGGTAGTTAATGTAAGAGACCACTGATACATTGTTTGTACAGACCAGCACATGAAGGTCTCTTAGGTCTGAGATAAAATGCTTTAGTGCTAGAAGCACAGCCAGCCTCTCCAAGCAGTTTATGTGCCAAAAGAGATGGGGCCCTTTACATAGACCTTGGGCAGAGCGGTCACTCATGACCGCCGCCGACCCCTGAGGGAGGCATCCGTTGTTAACATTGCGCGATGACACAGAGCCCCCAACACAGGGCCTTGTAACAGGAACCTGGGATCTCGCAACGTGTCTAAGGACCATAAGGCTCGCCGCGTGACATGGATTGTGCAGAGATGGTTTCCCTTTCAGGAGAACCCTTTGTCCCTGACCCACAACTGTAGGGTTCACATGTATAGGAGGCCAAGTGACACCACATTGGATGCAGCTGCCATCAGACCCAGCAGTCTTTGAAACTGCTTAACAGTGAGTAGCTGGCCTTCTCTCGCACTCTTGATGGCTGTGAGGATAGACACAACTCGTGCAGGAGACAGCTGTGCCCGCATTACGGCCGATCCTCCGTGGAGATTGTCAAGAGCACAAAATTCCTTGGTGTTCACTTGAGGGATAATCTTACCTAGTCACTCAACACCAGCTCCATCACCAAAAAAGCCCAGCAGCATCTCTACTTCCTGAGAAGGTTGAGGAAAGCTCATCTCCCTACCCGCATCCTGACCACATTCTACAGAGGGACCATTGAGAGCATCTTGAGCAGCTGCATCACTGCCTGGTTTGGGAACTGCACCGTCTCGGAGACCCTACAGAGGATAGTGTGGACAGCTGAGAAGATCATCGGAGTCTCTCTCCCTTCTATCATGCACAGTTACACCACACGCTGCATCCTCAAATCCAACAGCATTGTGGACGCCCATCACACACACTTTTCACACTCCTACCATCAGGAAAGTGGTTTCGAACATTCGGGCCTCACATTCAGACTGTGTAACAGTTTTTTTCCCTCAAGCCATCAGGCTCCTCAACACACACACACACACACACACACACACACACACACACACACACAAACAACTGTGTGACTGATCTGTACAACCCGGACTCAACACACACTCGTATTCACTACGCACACCCATGACTTCAGTACTACAAACTGTTTACATGCTGTTTTTTGCACATCTTTCCTGAACTGCTGCTATATTGCTCTTTTGCACAACATTTTGTTTACATTTTGGCTACTGTTTAATTTTGTTCACTTTGTCTTGTTATAACAGGTTTACTGGCGGAGCTATTTTGTGTTTTGTCCTGCACTGTCCTGTGTTGTCTTGCACTGTCTTGTGTTGTCTTTGCACTGTCCTGTGTTGTCTTGCACTGTCTTGTGCTGTCTTTGCAACAGGTTGCACACATGCACTTTATGTGGCATATTTCTGTTTCTGTGATTGTTGTTTAATGTAGCATCAGGGTTCTGGAGGAACGTTGTTTCATTTCACTGTGTACTGTGTCAGCTCTACATGGTTGAAATGACAATAAAAGCTTCTTGACTTGACTTGACTTGAATCCCACACTATGCCTAAATA
Source organism: Silurus meridionalis (assembly GCF_014805685.1). Taxonomy (NCBI): domain Eukaryota; kingdom Metazoa; phylum Chordata; class Actinopteri; order Siluriformes; family Siluridae; genus Silurus; species Silurus meridionalis. Next base: position 22,442,999 of record NC_060890.1, read on the forward strand.
GTTCTCTGTACTAAAGAAACTTTTCTTGCCATTTAGTCATAACCCTAATTTCTTGATATGGGCAGGATCGACATCTCGATGCCAGGTCACCAGGTGCTCTGATCGAGCTGATATCAACCAGTCGTCGGTATGCAGATGAACCAGAGTCGGCACTCTTTCAGACCCACTACATTAGCGTAGAGAGAAACATTGGGACTGTAAAGGTGGGCCGAATATGACCTGCTCCAGGACCTGGACACCTTAGTGTGCAGGTCCAGGAAAACAAGCAGACCCTGGCATGGAGGCAGCACACAAAAACTCTCATCCAGCTTGCTAAGAGGACATTGTTTTTGCTTTTTGGCTGGCCAAGCAATATCTTGCTTGGTGACAGCACGAGTAACTACCTCCAGGAGCTCCTCGAAAAAGACTGGCTGAGAAGGGGTGTCAGCGGATTTGCTGATATCCATCCCATCCTCCTCCTCTGAGGAAGAAAGGTGGAGTGTGGCACCCTCCTCACAGGTGGAAAAAAACGCTAAAAATTTGCTTCCAAACTCTGGGAGAGCGCGCCGAATCTCCTGGGAGGCAGAAGAAAGGGACAGACCCATCTCAATTTGCCTCGGCAGAAGAATGTCTTTGAGAGTGGAGCATCTGCATTAGAATGCGGCAGCAACGAGAGCAGCCGGCTCCCTTAAGAGCCGACTGAGCATGCTCTAATTCCAAGCAAGCGACACACACGGAAGGATTGCTTGCTTCTTAAAATTTTTACCACACCTTACCTTTTGAAGAACGTACACACACAGAGCGCTTCCTGAACAAACTGAAGTTAGCCTCGTCTCCACTGCATTTGTTTTTATAGCTTCATGGTCATGACGCCAACCTTCTGCTGATGTTGCGCAGTTCCATTGGACAGATTACACACGTGATTCAAAGTGTGGTCAGGCGGAAGCCTTTCCAAAGCATTGTTGACACATCTCGAGTTCCTGGAAGGGAACATAGCTTTATTCCTAAAATTTATTTAATTCATGACTGTAGCTTGATGTAACAAAATCAAGTCCTCAGGGTAAATATGGCTAAATAAGAGGTCTCCTCTCGTGTCCTCTTTGATAGATATTGAAGCGACAAGGGTGTTTGTAAAGTCGGATACTGATGTAGGTGAGGTGAGGAGACCTGGGGTGCACTGAGTGTTCCAATTCATTATGAAGGTTTTCAGTAGGGTCAAGGTCAGATCTCTTTAATGGGTCGCTCAAGATCTTCCACGCTGAGCCATTTAAATTATATCTTCATTTAGCTGGCTTTGTGCACAGGAACATTGTCATGCTGGAACAGATTTGGTTTTAGTGAGGGGGAAAACTCCAACTTTGTGGTAACCGTTTGGGGAAAAACCATATATGGCTGGAAAACTCAGGTGTCTCAATACTTTTTTGGACTCCCTTTTGAGTTTGGTTCCTCTCAATGTTTCTTCTGTATATTATTTCAGGGAGGTATTTCCTTACTAACATCACCTCTAACTTAATCATTAGGGATAAAGCTATGAGAGAAAATGTATAGATTTTTTTGTGTGTGTATGTGTAAGGAAAATATCATGTGCCTCTGCAGCAACAGGCTGGTGTGAGAGCAATGATGCAGCACAAAGCCAGTCAGGGTGAACATACATCACAATGTCCTCATCCATCTGCCCCTCCCACCACACACTCACAGGAATTCCCAAATTCCCCTACTGCTGCTCAAACATTAAAGTCCCAACTTAATCTAATACCCATTTATTGGACTTTTTCAAGTGGAAAGGATTTTATTTCACAAATGGAACTTGTTTTGAGATCATTTACAAATTATGCGATAATGTTATTGTATGGTGAGAAATATTTGTCAAATATCATTGCTTGTACTCCCATGAATTTCCATTGCTCTATGATGTAGTTTTAGATATTGCTTTTTCTTTTCTTGGGAAATTCTATTGTAAATTTGAATTGTTTTTGGAATTGTTTTTTTTATTTATTGAATCTAATTTTCCTATTTTTACATTTCAGCATGACAGCTACTGTATATATATATATATATATATATATATATATATAATATTAATTTTCCTCCTATATGAAGCCTCATCAGTATACAAACACATTTCTATTTGACATTCATCCTGTGCTTTGGAATTCCTTTCTTCCCGAAACGCCCATGATATGTGCTTGAGATGGCCTCCAATGGAAGGGAAAATGCTGGGCGTCTCTTGGCTCGTGAGAGCGTGAGCCCATAAATCGGCAGTAAATTAAAGCGCATCGTCCCAGCGGTGCCCCCTCACGGGCCTTTTGTGGTGCTAATACACATTAGTGTTTGGCTGGCTGCCCACTTTCATCAACTCTGAGTAGAGCAGGACTCAAAGGTGCAGATGTGGACCTTGGTGGCTTGTCTGACCTCACTGCAAAAGGACATTTACATCAGTTACAACTCTGAGCCTCTCATACATACAGCACACACATGCAGCACACACAACAGAAACAAGGAATACCACACCGTGTTAAGAAATAAGCAAGCAGATTAGAAATGCATGTTGCAGGAGCTTTAAAAGCTACATATAAAAGAAAGTGGATGGTGAAAGACAAGGAAAAATTCTGTCAAAATGAAATCCTTTTAACTTTGAATAAAAGGGATATGTTGGATCTGGAGCATATCCTATGGCATTTGACAGACACCCTTACACAGAGTGACTTACAGCCTAGTAGAGGCAGCTTGGTGGTGCTGGGATTTGAACTCGTGACCTTTTGTTCAAACGCCAAAAGCCTTAACTACTGAGCTACCACATATCCAGCCGGCCAGCCAGCCATTAGTGGATGAAATGCACACCCTATGTAGTTGAGTTAAAGTAGAGCTAGAGTAGGTAAAATATAACTCCAGTAAAAGAAAAAGTGCTCCCTTTAGGCTTTCACTTAAGTAAAAGTACAAAAGTATTTGCCTTCAAATGTACTTATGTATCCAAAGTACTACGATTTAATGAGTGATACTTATTGATATCTAATACAATTATCATGAGCCCAAAACTTTCTTTTTAACTTCTTTAAAAAAATCGTGCAAATAAGGTCACAGGTGTTGTAGCAAGTTAGAGGCAGGAATTTCTTCTATAATTTATTACTCTCAAAAAGATCTGCTTGATGTTGAACTGGTGCTGAACTGTATGCTGGTGATAAGTAGATACACTTCAAGCGGCAATTAAAACAAGTGAAAAACAGAGCGCGCGCTCGACCCTGATTAGTTGCTTGTTGCGTGTTTGACCAGTTTTTATCCTCTCATAAATAAAAAGGAAGACTGATTTAACAAAATGCAGTCGAGCAAAAAGTAAAATATTTGACTTTGAAATGTAGTGAAGTTAAAGTAAAAGTCTCCCCAAATGGAAATGTTTTAGTAAAGTACAGATAATGCGATAAAGCTATTTTAGTGCAGTAATAAATAACATTTACTTTGTTACTGTCTATCAATGATCATTGAGTATTTTTTCATCAAAAAGACTAAATCATGGATCAACATTTAAACTTCATCTCTATTTTGCTTTAGGCAAAAAGCATTATACGAGTTCCACTCCCAATATCCACTTTGATCTCTCACTTTAAGGCCTCATTAAATAAAAAAAAAGAAAATTAATTATTAATACTCATGTGATTACATGGAAAATGAATTCATTAATTCTGTAAAGATTAAATGGATAATTAAAGCTTTGCACACTCACATATGGTCAACAAGCTGAAGAGCCTGAAGCTGGAGACCTGGAGGGAGAAAAAAACCCATGGGTGTGATCACTGAAACAGAAAAGCTTTCATGTCTGAGTCATGAATCAGAGTCTCGTTCACTTCCGTGTGCGATTCTTTGCTCTACACATCAATAACATGACAGCCCTGAGGTAATGAAGAACATAAAACAGATATGAACTGTATCTCTTATAAAACAGCAACCATCACAATGTTTTATTTGTTAATGAATTACACATTTTATATAATAAATTGTCACATTAATATTGTGGACTGAAAATATATTACTTATAACTTTTTAATTATAAACAGTTGTTTTTTTAATAAAAAAGAGGTGGAAAAAGTCCCCTGTCCTAATTTGGAAAAAACGTATTGCCTGTCTGTCTTATTGACTCCTTCTAATAAATGCTTAAGAAATGTTCTTATATATAAATGTTCGGAAATATCAACAATGGCATGTTTTATACTTGTTAAGTAACACCATCAATACCACGTTCTCTTAATCTGTTAATAATTAGCATTAGATTATTTCGATTGCTTCTAAATTATTATAAAAATTATATTAACATTATATAAATGAACATATAAGAACAGGTATATTATTGTGATCTAAATGACAGCTGGAACTAGTGTCAGAGCTGCTGTTATCGCAAATCAATCAATACTCTCTAAGCAATCAGTACTAAAGTCCCTGTGATGTGAAACACAGCATTATTTGCCATTGAGGTAATTTCCACTTAAACTGGAAGTCAAGACAAAACGTTAAACTTCTCGATCATTTTAATATGCCGGGGTGAAGTTGACTGGACAGTTCACAATATAGATCTTGGGGACGGGACAATTCCAATTCTAGCGAGCATTTAATTGGACAAAAAATCTAAAGTGAAAAATGATGTCATTAAATTGTTCATTCTTATTGGTGAAAGAGAAAGAGTGTAAGGATTTGATATGTATATGTTTTAAATGCTAATTGTGTCATTGAGCACACAGGCTTATCGATATCTTTGTTATCTTTAAGGTAAACAAACTGTAATGTGTTTTATGGGGAATTTCATTATTATAATGGTTATTATGTAACAAAAATAGTCAACGCTGTAATTGAATATCTATGGGCAAAAGTTTGTGGACACCTAATCATAAGATTCGTATGTGCTTCAAAACATTCCATTCCACATTTACTCCCTGTTTGCTGTTATAATAACATTCACTCTTCTGGGAAAATGTTTTACTAGATGTTGGAGATTTGTGCTCATTCAGCCACCAGGGAACCTATTAATGTAGGTGAGGTTAGGAGGCCTGAAGAGCATTCATACTCCAATTCATCCCAAAGGTGTTAAATAGACTTAAGGTCAGAGCTGTATAGCAGGCCACTCCAGATCTCCCACTCCAACCTATGCAACCCTCTTCATGAATCCAACTTTGTGCCCAGAGCATGCTGGAACAAGTTTGAGTCTCCTAGTTCAAGTGAAAGGAACATGTAATGCCATTGCATCCAAAGTCACAAAAGTCATTTTGTCTATATAGTGTGCATTTACCTCTTATTAGAGATATTATACTGTAAATATTTAACCACTTTAAATGTTAAAAATATAATAATGTTTGTGCATCAAGGTTTTAAATGTTTCACTTGAAATATTATTTTCTATTTCCAATCCTACAGCATCTAAAGGCATCCTATACAATTGTGTGCCAACAGTTCGAAGAAGGAACACATGGCTGGAAAGTCAGGTGTCTCAGTATTTTGTCCATGTGGTGTATATTAATTGTAATAATACAAATATATTTTGTATTTATCTTTCCAAATGTATCAAAACTATCCTCTGACAACTTCCATGCCCAGATTTTTTATTTTTTTATTTTATTTTTTTGGAATAGAGGTATCATCACTTGGAAAGCCTGAACACCTGAAGTCTGGAGCTTTATATTCCAGACAGGATCAAGTTCAGGCATTAAAGTTCAACAATGTGCACTTTCCTAGAGGATACGATGCTCATAAAGCAACAGCTGCCATGCATATTCTCACATTTCCTTTGTTCCTGTATTACCTGAATCAGTCCCTGTAGCCTTTGCCTACAGCTAGCTCTGTTTTATTGGGGTTTTTTTTGGACTGAAAAGTTCACCGCTGGACAGGTATAAATCTAAAGCTCTAAAACAAAAGTGTTACATACCTAGCAAACCTGGCTTCTTTACACAGATTCTGGTTTGTCCTATTTTTCAGCTCATCTGTTGGAAGGGGCATGTAACTATCAATTATATGCTATAATCCTCTACAGAAAACACACACATGCAATAAAAGCCTAGACAAAAGTCCCTCCTAACCCCGTTCTTCAAAAGCCAGGTCTGTTACCCGAATCCCCAGCAAGGAAACAGAGCTATTTAATGCTGATCTCTGGCTCTGATAGGGTTTTATCGTTCTGAACGACTTCCTCCTCCAGGATAAAACCACAGCGTGAAATAAACACTGATAAAACAAGGCCAGAATCGTCCACACATTCAAAAGAACACGACGGCTAATCAAAAGCTGCCTGTAGTGTGGCTTTAATAGAATTCATTTCCAGGATAATTTCACAGTCATTCCACCAAAACGGACAGATAGCACCATGGGTAATGACTCTAGCCTGAATTTTGGAGTGGACAAGTTGAAAATGTAAGCTTTATGGGAACAAGAATTTATATATAAAGACTTTAGAGACAAATATAGTCATTAAGCAGTCGGTTTGGTGTGTGTTTAAACTTAAAAATGTAAAAATAACAAAGCATTGCCCAAGATCAGCATTTTTACATTTAAATTTGGAGAACTATACAAAAATTACAGTGCTTTCTATACACTCTCTCATAAGAAGTAGAGAAATATTATTTAAACCTTTTACTTTTTTTTTTTTTTTTACATCTTTGCAGTTGCAGAAAGTAATTAAAGACCGTCTGAAATCAGTACCTCCAGACCCTGAGTATCTTGCATGGACAATCCCCGCCAGGCTTGTATCCTGCCTATTTTCACTTCCTGCAAGTTTTTTTTTCTTATCTTAATAAAAGTGCAGTTTCTATTCGGGTCAGTAGAATTTCCTGGTCACTTATATTCCAGACGAGCCTTTATGTATTGCTGCTTCATTATATCCTGTTCGAGTCCTGTTTTATTTTATACATTTAACCCAATAGTCTGTAGGTAGATGCTAATATGCTTTTGAATGCAGACATTATGTCATTATATTCCTTCAAATACACAAGTGGAAAATGTCAATTTTTTTGGAAAAAGAACTTGTCTCCTGTTGTCTGTCTTTCTCTTTCTCTCTCTCTGATAGCCATGCAGTCTTCCTGTCTGCCTCTTCCACCCCCACATTGTACCCTTCCAGACAGCCAGGACACTCTGTCTGCTTAGGCAATGCATCATCTCGGCTTGAAAGCCTCCCGTGTGGGCAGCTAATGAGCCCAAATGAGGCTGATTAGCCACCGAGCCTCGAACAGCCCTGACAGGTCATCCAGGAGCTCCTACTGAGACACGCAGAGTCAAAACATCAACAACTGATTGACTGTCTGTCTGACTGACTCGTCTTTTAGATACAATCGAACACTATTTCTCAAAAAGAAACCCCACCTCTGATGGCCTAGGTTTTCTCATTAGGCATTAGAGCCCAGATTTATCTAAATCATATTGGATATTTAAGTAAAAAAAATAACAATTCAGTGGAATTACTGCATATTACAAAATGTTCAATAATAATAAAAAAGGAATAAAAATGTAATAAAAATTATAAAAGAAATTACAATTATTTCAATATTGTAATAAGTTGAATTCACAAACAAAATTCTATCACTAATATTTGCATGAACTAAACTAAGTCATTGAGTGAACTAACTGAGCATTTGAATAAAAAATATTACTACACTTCATCCTGCACATCACGTGAAGCAGTTTGTGAATGTATACAAATTCCAGTTTCATGCAAGGAAACATGTCATGAATAAAAAAAAATGAATGATTGAACTTGTGAAGAAATTAGATAAAGATGAACACAGGACAATTTTATTTCCATATCAGCATGTTGATTAAACAAACATAAATAAAAATAAATAAAAATAAATAAAAAACTATTTTTATTCACATTTTTTTAATTAAAAAATTAGTGTTTTTGTTTTTATTTGAACATAAAATTTGATCTTTGAATGATTATTTTCTATTAGTTTTTTAGATGAAAAAACTATATACAAAATAAAATATGTAATTAAAATAAAATGATATTTCTTGCAGTTAAGTGTAATATCATAATGCACACACACACACACACACACACACACACACACACACACACACATACACACACACACTCACCTGGGGTCACCAGACGGTCAAAGAGACTTTGTACAGGCCATCATCAGTTTAGATCTTTAACCCACACACAGTCCTGTCACCAAGGGCATTAGGCACGATATATGTGTGTGTGTGTGTGTGTGTGTGTGTGTGTGTGTGTGTGTCTGTGTGTGTGTGTGTGTGTGTGTGTCAAGATTCTTGCCTATTAATTGTTTATTTTATCTATAATCCTCTTTTACACAGTAATTTCACTGTAGATCACACTTTTAGGAGAAACGAGTACAGAGAATGTTTGAAAATGTTTGTAAAAGTATTTTTTAGTTCTTACAGCTTTTTAATTTAAATTCACAATGCTGATAAAGTCTGATAAAGATTTTGACAGGTTTCCATTGTCAGTGTGCCTTTTTATTCTATATATACACAATATTTAGTTGCTACATAAAAGATATAGTAGTTTAAGTATCCAGTTTATGCTAATCAAACGTTTTAATGGTTTGAGTACATTTTAACAATGAACACTGTCCCAAAGAAATATTACAGAATTAAATAGAGTGCATATGTACCTTTCAGTATTGTAAATTAGTCCCTATGAGTTTATCACTAATGAGAGAGCCAGTGGAGACTTTAGCCAAGAACAACTGTCTGAGGTGGTACAAGTTAAAAAGGACCAGACTCAAAAGGGAACCCATCCTTATCTGGGTGGCACAGATCATCCATTCATTATAGTTCCATCTTTGTTAAAGTTATCACCTGTTCTCTGGTGAAAACTTGAATGCAACACTGTTCATCTCAAAAGTTGTTCTCAGCCATTGTAGCAAACTGTTTATATTAATTACAGTACAAATCCATCTTCATGGGTCTTAAAAATCGCCCTCTGTTGTACATTCAGGGATCTTTAGGCTGGTGATGTGGAGAACTTGCTCAGATGAAGAGAGTGGTTCAGAATTTAAGAGATCGCCATCCAGAAGCACTTCAGGAATACTGGTAATTTAGGAGTATCGTGCTCCAATGAAATTAGAAATTTTAGCAGCGTGAATTTATTGTTCTGATTAGAAATTTAATCTTTTAATCATACAGAGTACTTTTAGAGCACACACATTTACCAACACATCTGAGGAAACTGTTGAGATTCTCCACAATTCTGTTTCATTTCCCTCATGCTTTTACACCAACCAGCTACTGTAGTGAAATCTAATTTATTTTTTAGCTAGTGCTTGTCCACTTGTCTACTTTGCTACACTGTAGTATTCATCTATTGAAATTCATTAATTTGTTTGAGTTTGAAGTGTAATAATACAAGTGGTACGATCTCGCAAATCTATCGATCTAAGATCTATGGCAGTAGCAGTATCAGTGGGACTAGCAATAGTGTTAAGGCTAATCCCAGTTTATCCCCATGAAGTGTAATGCTTTTTTTTAAAACAGCCGAAGGTCAGATGGACATCTCAAGGGTCACTAAGGAGCCAGCCAGATTGCAGGACAGGAAATTGGAGTGGACATGATTGAGCAGTGGGATTGCACCTCTGACTTTGTGAGTTTAACCTGGAGCAGAGGCTGCTGAACACCCTACCGATCAAACAGATGTTTTACAAATACAGCTATTACAGTGCGGTGTGAGCTGAACAGCGCTACAGCTCTGATACTACAGACTTTTTCCGAATAAGTTAGCTTTCCTTTTTTCAATATTAAAGAATGACAACATGTATATAATAATTTATTTCGTTTTTTTATAGTTACATTTGATGGTATGGAACATAATTGAAAAACTAGGAGCTTTTATAATTTTTTCTTTTTTGAAGTTAATAAGTGAAAATATATATTAAATTAATAAATTATAGAATTATAAAATGATAATAATAATAATTCTATATTATTTAAGTATAAAAAATAAAACAACACAAAAAGCTGGTCATTTTACTGACACAGTATTTCTATATATTGAATAAAATAAAGTATACAGAAAACAAATTTTCTAATTGTTATTTAATGACAGCACATTTTATTATTCTATTATTATTATTATTATTATTATTATTATTATTATTATTATTATGTATCTTTGTTTGTATTATTTTTATACAAAAATCCAATTCTATTTTATTCTATTCAGTTAAATTTCATTTTATTCGTATAGCACTTTTAACAATACACATTATTAAAAAGCAGCTCCACAAAAATACAATATGTATTTACACCGAACATATATTAGAATTTTAAAACATTATTCTCTATTTATCCCTGATGAGTGGGCCAGTGGCAACAATGGCAAAGAAAAACTGTTATAAGGAAAAACTCATAACAAAATCATAATCTGGGTTCAATTGCCAAGTCATAATAGTTTCATCATTGTTGTAGGTTATCACCTGTTCATTGATGGACATGAGGGCAAACCTGTTTGTGACTATTTTAGCCCTAAAACATTGCATCAAAGATCTCAGTAGTCTCTTGTATGTTAAGGTTTTCATGTAGAACAATGTAAAGCATTAAGATAAATCAGGCAGGTCTGAAGAGTAGAAGTGGATATGACTATCTGCTTATTTTTTTCCTTCCCCTGTTAACAATAAACATAATATATGGATTTCACAGTGGTGTTGTGTGTGTGTGTGTGTGTGTGTGTGTGTGTGTGTGTGTGTGTGTGTGTGTGTGTGTGTGTGTGTGTGTATTTATATATAGTAATTTTTACGCAACAGACAGGAAAGGAAGTTTGATCTACTCGTGTTGAGCCTTGATGTTTTAACTGAAGAGACAATAATAACCGAAAACTCATAAGAAAGATGCCCTGAGGCTGTGTGCCTGTCCTCACCTCATCACGTTGAATCAATCCTGCAAATTATTAATCATTTGATATACCTTACTCATATCACCTGCTGTGGGGCTTTCAATCAATATGTCATGTTTTTTTTCCTAACATTTTTTTTCTTCCTTTTTTTTTTTCCTTTTACTTTTTTATAAAATGCTTTGTTCACTTAGTGATGCTAATTCGCTTCTGGAAAGCTGAAGAGAATAAAATGTATCAAAGTTCTGTATAAGGGCAGAAAATGCAAGGAGGATTTGTGCACCTTGTTTCTGCTATGAAAATGCATTTTTTCTTACCAAAAGCCGCTTCAGTTAAATGATTCAGCCAAACACAAGAAAATCCCCCTGACTCTCTAAAATGCTGCTGACCTACATTCAGGACTTCAGGATACCATTTAGCACAAAAAGAGAATGTGTAGGAGGAAAGCTGGAGCAGTGGTGAATGAAAGATTAGACTAAATACATGCTCAATATACATGTAAATACAGTAGCTTTGAGATATTAGACATTGATCAGCAATGACATTAAAAACCACAGACAGATGAAGTAAATAGCGTTATCTTATTAGAGTGTCACTTGTCAAGGTGTGGGATATATTAGGTAGCACAGCCAGTGTGTTGGAAAAGGCTAAATAGGCAAGTGCAAGAATCTGAGTTACTTTGATCCGGGCTAAATTGTGTTCGCTACACAGCTAGGTGAGAGCATCTCCAAATTTTATTTTCTACAACAATGTTGCACACCACTTCAGGGCAACAGTATTCCCTGATGGTTTCATTCAGCAGCATAATTCTTAATAACACATTTAAAAAAAGAGAGTGATGGTGTGAGGAACACGGTAAAGTTGATTTGGCCTTCAAATTTTCCAGATCTCTCTCTTTGAGCATTTGTGGGACAACCAAGGCTGATCAGTGGGGATCTCTTCTCATAAGACTGCTGGTAAAGGTGTGAAAAAGCTCATAGTAAAAAAAAATATATATTTTTCAGCAAGATGGTGGAAACATTGATTTTAGAAGTAAATGACCTCATAGAATACACTGAAATCTAAGACCATAAACATATTCCAAAATTAGACCAAAGTTTGACAGTTATAGCATTGTAGTGTACGTCCCTCCACTATTAGTACATTTTACAACTTGTTAGCGAAGACACCCTTGCCAGAAGAAGAAGGAAAAGAAGAAGAAGACAAAGAGATTGTAGCTTAGTGGTTAAAGCATGAACTGTTAGATCCAAAGGTTATGAGTTCAAATTCCAACCACACCATTCTGCAACTCCTGGGCTCCTGAGCAAGGCCCTTAATCCCACAGCTGGTCAGTTGTATGAATGTGGTAAATGTAGTCAACTCTGTATAAGGAGTCTGTATATAAATAATATCATGAAAAGAAAGATATTAACCAACATCTACAACAACAATTGTAGAACAATTCTTCAAGTGTGTTCAATGCAGCTGCTTTACTATGGATTATACTGTGGAATCAGTAGGCTGTTACAGAAAAATAAAACATGTTCCACAGAAATCCAGACAGTACAAGAGGTTTAATTAGAGCCTTGAGATTAGAGGAGCAGTTGATAAGGTTATTCTAAGATCAGTGTGTAACTATATGGAGAAGATGCCCTTCTTGAGCCCTCTCATATTTGGTTGTGTCTCACTGCTTTTGTGAAGCTTCAGCATCTCTCTCTCTCTCTCTCTTTCTCTCTCACACACACACACACACACACACACACACACACACACACACACACACACACAAAATCTGTAAACGTATATATGATCACATATATGCATGCAAAAAACAATTCAAGAAGAATTGATACAATTTTATTTATGAAAAGGTTCAGCTTGAAAACCGTTCCAAAAACCTTTCACCTTTTATGGAGCGTGGAACTTTAGGATAGTGTGTAAAATGCATCATAATGTCAGTCATTCAGTTTCTGTTTTTCCATTGATCATTAGGCTATAAAATAATTACACAAACATCAGACTATAAAAACTGGCCAATGCTCTCAAATTGGAAAATTGCATTCAGATTTCTGTATAATGTATAAACAGACATTTAGAAAAAATCCCTAAAGACAAACATAGAAGCCGATTTTGCAATTTCATTTCATGGCCTTTATATCAGGTCAATTCAAACAAAAAGAAAAAAGTGATAAGATAAAAAAAAAAAAAGGTTTATAAGGATGACCCCTCAAACAGTTTTTGATCAGACATCTGTTCGTCTGAAGTGGTGCATTGTGGTCCTGAGTGCCCAAACCTGGTTGTGTTATTGGATATGGATTCACAGCGGTGCTCAGAGACACTAATCCTCCAGGCTCATCAATAAGAAGCCTGCAGGCCGGCGGTGCCGGGCCTCGTCCCTGATCCCTTTCCCAAGGTATATACACTAATGATCATTGTGCTGCTTCCTGTCTGCATCCCAATACTGCTGAGCACCGCATCAAAGCCATTGAATGGAATCGCAAGGGAGTGTGAGAGATCGGGGTAGTGTGTGAGCCTGTGTGTTAATGAGGATGATCTAGAGAAGGACTGTGACAAAGTGACAGATATTATTTCCCCAAATGCGACAGTTTGCTTAGCGCTAAGGGAGTAATTTGAAGGAATAATAAGGGCAATGGTCCTGTAATAAACAGCTCAATTTAATGAGAAAAATGTGTTTAAGGCACCTAAAATTTTAGCAAAAGATGAAATAGGCCTGCAACCAACAAGACAAGAGTTTGGTGAGATGAAACTATATGCAAGTGCTTTTTACAGTCAATGAGATTAAGGTATGAGTGATCCACAATGTCTGTTGTGAAAAGCACTGTAGAAATAAACTTACAAAACTTGAATTGAATTGATCCAGGACATGAGAATTAACAAAGAAAAGTAACAAAGTATATTTTAATGTTTACATTATTATTATTATTATTATTATTATTATTATTATTATTAAATGTAAACTTTTAAAACTGTGATATTTAAAGCATGTGACCCCACTCCTCAATCAAAAAAAATTAAAATTAAAGGAACAATTATGATGGGACTTAATTTTCTTCTTCTAATTATCTTCAGGAAATGTCATAACTACTAATAATCACACATTCCATTGTTCATAATATTTCTCACTCTCTGGTGTCATCCAAATGAGGATGGGTTCCTCTTCGGGTCTGGTTCCTCTTAAGGTTTCTTCCTCATACCATTTGAGGGAGTTTTTCCTTGCCACAGTCACCCCAGGCTTGATCATCAGGGACACATTTATATATAAGTGAATTTTGTTCTATAATTCATACATTCTGTAAAGCTACTTGGAGACAATGTCCATTGTGAAAATGGGCTTCTCCCATTAGGGGTCACCACAGCAGATCATCCGTCTCCATGCCCAACCCCTGTCCTCATCATCTACCTCTTTCGAACCAAAGCAGGTATAGACACACTATATGTAAACAAAATATTTCTGTCTTTTCCAGCCATATGTTCTTCTTTCAAAAACGGCTGCCACAAAGTTAGAGGCACACAGTTCTTTAGGATGTCTTTGCATTACATTTGCATTAAGAGACCCAAACCTGTTCCAGCACAACAATACCCCTGTGCACAAATCCAGCTCTATGTGGATATGGTTTACATGGGTCCCGTTTGGAAGATCTCCTGCTATAGAGCACTAACTCCCTATTGAACACCTTTGGGATGAGCTGGAACGCTGATTGCACCCCAGGCATCGTCACCCCACCTACATCAATTCTTGTGATTACTAACACCCATGTAGCTGAACGAGCACAAATCTCCACAAGCTAGTAGAGTGGAGGTTATAATAACAGCAAATGGGATATAAATATGGAATGTCATGTTAAAAAAGCACATGTAATGGTCAGGTGGCTGCAAACTCTTTTCCAAAGAGTGTATATTTAAATGAAACATTTAAATGTGGAATCATTATGTTTGTGCTTTTCACATTCTCCTTGCCTCTGCTTTTATTCCATCAAAATCGAAAGCAGCATTGCCTGTACTTATCACGTCACCTTTAAATATCGGCTCACAATTAAAGCTAAAATCTGATACCGTGGATGAGCTCGTACTTCTTTCTTATCGCCCCCCCATGTAGTTTGGATTAAAAAGTTTTATCTTTTAATTGCTGCAACATAGTGTGCTGCTCTGCATCCGAGTAGTGGACACACACACACACACACATACATACAGGCATACAAAAAAATTTAATTTGGCAGTTGGTATGTTTCTGTCTACTGCACAAGCTTCTTATTCTATTGCTGTTATTGTAGAAACAGCATAAACAGTCTATTTTGTAAGAACTCAAACATGCTAGCATGTGTGTGTGTGTGTGTGTGTGTGTGTGTGTGTGTAGGTGTGTGTGTGAGACAGTGAGATGTGATGAGGGTCTGTAAAATAAATATTGGTGCTGAGAATTGAGCGTCTGGCTAATGGACCCTGTTTAAATGACCCCTGCTGAAGGAACAGTGCCTGAGGAGACTGATCATCCCCGTGTTCTTTCCTCAGATTCTCTCTCTCTCTTTCTCTCTCTCTCTTTCTCAGTCATGATGGTGGTGGCCTGGCCAGTCTCATGGGACTCATTGCTCTTCCAGGAGAGCTCATCGCGCCTGTGATTGCCTTTTGCCGGAGCCGGAGGGTAGACGAGAAAATAGAGCAAGCGATCCCTCCATCCCTCCTCACGAAGATTCATCTCATCGTCTGGGTATGGGATCTTTAAATCATTAAATAAAGCCACGCTCTGAGATTTGTCATCACGTTTACTCGCAAACCGACCCGTGTTCATCGTACGGTTTTATTTTCAATATCTGCACTAAATATTCCGTTGACACTGAGTAGATCATTTAGAAAATGCAGTGTGGACTGTGATAACGTTAGCGCTTAAAAATTGTCACATTTTTAGTCATGTGACCAATTCTGCCATTTTCAGGGACGTTTTAAAGAGCCAGAAAGTAAATAAACGGCAGGGGGAAATGATGCAGGTCGAAGCATCTTACGTCGAAGCATCTTACTCGTGCAGTACAGGGACGCAACGTTTTCAGATGTTTTTGTGTGGATGAGCAACTTTTGGGAATTGATTAATCGATCGTTTGAAAGACAAAGTGAAGCATCAAGCCTTTTTAGTTGAAAACACATTTTTTAAGGATTAATCTGGATTTTATCTGGATTAGTGCCTAAGTAACCTTTGGACTGGAAGATGAAAAATCAGGCGAGAGACAGGAGACGGAGGATCGTCACAATTAAGCAGTCCAGCTTTGATGAGTGTAGACTGTCGTGAAACTAAAAAAAAGAGACACAAGGTTGAAAATGGTCATAAAGAAAGAAACTGTCTGTGGTTTATTGGTATACAACCTACAAAGCACTGAAGGGTCTTGTTATCAGAAGGAGACAGTAGTGCTGGTACTTTGTGCTAGAACTTTATCAGGAAAGTGAGATATGCCTTTTATACTGAGTAACACACACACACACACACACACACACACACACACACACACACACCTGTGTATTACAGGATTACCGAGTGTCTCAACACTAACCTGTGGTGACAAACTGACAGGTAAAGAGAGCATGACTGCAGATTATAAGAAAGTAACCCTGACATGCGCACACACACACACACACACACACACACACACACACACACAATAGGTTTTTGATTGACAGCCGATCCAGGCCACACTGGATGACAAAACGATTAAGCTTGCTTGGTGTCTGTATTATTGTGGGCTATTTTCAGAAGACTCTGCTTGCTTACAAATTATTCACAATTCCACTGAATTGATTTTTATGGTAACAATATTTTAAAATATCCTTAAACCATGAAGAGTGTTATCCTTATGAAACATGTCAATAGCTAGATAGCTATATAGACAGACAGACAGACAGACAGACAGATAGATAGACCGATAGACCTTTTAGCGTCTCCAGCATTGATGCTTTCTTCCATTATACTGCTCTAAAAAAGTCTTTACTAACTACCACAGACTGGTAGAAGATATTGTTTATTATTCCAACAAACATTAAATTAACTCAGTAAGATCATTTTGCAAGTAAAACCACAGCTGACATTTGACCCTCAGTCATATTAAAGCCTTAACGAGGCCTTGAAACGTTTTTCTCGTCTCAGATCAACCTCTCAGTCAATCCTATCATGTGTCATATCCAATACCAGTGGCTGAGACAAAGTTGCTCAGTTTGACCCGAATCTACCGCACCATACCTCCCGCCGCCTGTTCCCTTGAGGATGACAGTGATCTCTCTGCATTTGACCTCTGACCTCGTGCCATCAGCACATGGAGCAAAAAACATCAGGGTCTCTCAACGGTCATCCCAGGTCCTGGGTCCTCTGAGACGTTAGCGTGTAGGCTCCCTTTGTAGACAGTTTCCATACCAGGTCTTTGCATAAACTTTAGGTTAAAGGTCAGTTGCATGATTTGGAGCAGGTCTCGAGGGGGTGTATGGGGGTGTTCATCTTACAAGATGAATGATCAAGTTTAGGAGGCATGGTCAAGCAGATGGGTGATTAAACTGTGCTGGAATTGGTTGTCAGTCATACAAAGTAAAAAACAATTATAGCAAAAATGACAACAATAATTGCAAGTTACAAAATGTTTGACAAATGAGCATTTACACTTTTTTCATTCATTAATTTACAAGCTCTGAGATGACAGGGTGTGATGGGATAAAATATAAGGTAATATTTCAAATCTGAGTTTCCTGTAGTTTGCAATTTTTTAACAATTTGGAAAACCTTCATTTGAAAGAAAAATTATGAGTAAAAAAATTCTCAGCTTTATTTCTGTTTTATATTCATATGCTGTCCGTTTAACAATGAAGAACGATACTGTTTGTGCATTCGCATCAAGTGTCTCTTGGCAATGGTGGAACACTGAACTCACTAGACCATGCTCAACTCCTATAGAACACTGTGGAACATACAAGTGAGTCTTCATTATACTAAAACTAGGATTAATAAGAAATAAATGCTGAACACAATAGCATAGTGCATTTGAATGCAAGAAGGAGAAGCATATCTACAAATTCCAGTATTATTTGTTATTGTTTTTTTTTTACATCAATATTTTTTGCCATTGTATTAGAAACAATGCATTAATACTGTCTAGGATCTACGTTTGCTCTCAAATAAGCGTAATTCCTAGTGTCATGGCCTCTGTGAAGTGTTGGAAACATTACTTTCTTTTGCACGAATATTTAGCTGGTCCAAAGGTGCTCAGATGCTTGGAAAACATTCTTCACACTATTACAAAACCTCAACCAGGCTGAAGTATTAAAAAAAGACAGGTTTGGCTTTCTGGAGTCATACTTTTGGTACCAAATAAAGCAACTTGACTTGAAATTAAGACTCAACAGATATCAAGATTCATCAAATGTTGGGAAGGTGTAGTTCAGTGTATAATGCCCGGCTCACACTGTGCGACTTTTATAGTTCTTTGTGATTGTTGCTTGACAGACTGTATGAACATTCGTACATCCCCATGTCAAACTGTAGGATTTTACTTATCATAACGTCGGTACAACATTAAAAAAAAGACTCATCAAAAGTTTTAAGTCATCAATTTGTGACATGTTCCGACCCATGTTTTCTTGCTAATTGGAGCTAGCAGCAAACAAAAACAATCTGTAGCATTCATTTTGTTCATGACACACCTTAAAAATAAAACTTTATACAAAAACTATTTTTCCTTCCAAAATAAGTCTTCTTGCACTACTGTCCACCTGCCTCGTTTCGACATTTTCCTGAAATAGTTTAAAGTTGTTTATAATAAAAAATGATCATAACAGCCATTAATCGACTGTCTGCGAACGGCAAACCAACGCATTTTGCATTAGGTAGCAAAAGGTGAAATTCTTTTGTATTAATATATTCATATGATTTGATTTCCAGTAGTAATAATGGCTACTTTTTGCTTAAGTGCATGTAAGAACCTACACTTCTTTACTGTAACTTGAGTAAAAAAGTGTAGTCAGTACTTCAACTTTTACCAGAGTCTTTTAAAACATGAATATCTGTTCTTCCAATTAAGTGAAGGATTGTGTACTTTTGCCATCTCTGCTTTGGGTCTACTAGTTTGAGTGAACACTGTCAACCATATCATGTTATAGTTAATATACAATACATGGAAAATGTTCGAGCCAAATGTGTTTTTTCTCCAAATTCTTACAACATTCTTAGCAGCACACAATTGTATAGGATGTCTTTGGATGCAGTAGAAATACATTTTTCATAGGACTATTTTGACAAGGCTAATCAATCAGCTCTATAAAGCCATACAGCAAGTACACCAAGCAGGCATAACTGTATGGCCACCAAACAGGCATAACATTATGACACCCTGCCTGATATTGGGTTGGTGTTTTTTGCTGTGAAATCAGTCCTGACCATCGAGCATTAACAGCATTAACTTCTTCAGGAGCTCGTCTGTTGAATTGGAGCACATGGGGCAGTCTTTCCACGTTCATCAATGAGCCTTGGCCACCCATGACCCTGTTGCCGGTTCACCACTGGTTCACCAGTGTTCCTTTCTTGGATCACTTGTGATAGATACTGACCACTGAAGACCAGGAACATCTCACAAAGAGCTGCAGTTTTAGAGATGCTCTGATGCATTCCTTACACTTGCCCATTTTTCCTGCCTCAAACACATCAACTCTGAGAACACAATCCTTACTTGCGGCCTAATAAATCACACTCACTAACACTAATCAGATTACTCTCATACAAGCACAACGCAGTGCAACATATCACTATGTTAGCAACCGCTTAATAATACTTAGCTGTGGACCGAATACAGTTTAAAGCCAAAATGGTTGCCAATAATGGTGGTTTTTCTGTTGCACATTTGTACTTATGCACATAACTAGCTAGCCATATGTTATTAATGATGTTAGCTTTCTCTGTTTAGTCTGGTCAGTTGGTTTTCAGGAAAACTCAAACCTTTTGTTTTGCATAGTGATATCACTCATGGACATTGAACTGAGTTACTGAGACAATTTTCCATCCTTATGTAGAATAATTCAACACACAAAAACATTAATAACGCTTTGGACATTATATAATGCTGTCCCAGTGAACAAAGACTCCAATATACAGAGGATAGAAAGCAGATGTTTTTTGATTTATAGATTTCAAACTCAAGCCAAGGGTGGATTCTGATACATTTAGGAAATTTTTACATTTGCAGCTCACGTTGTAAAGTTCTTTCGGCGGTCTGAAAGCTCAAGTCAGAGAGCTGCTGGCCCATCTTCATTGTTTAGATGAATGCTTCAACAGATTTAGAGTCTGACTTCACATTATCCTTGCGATGACACAATCTGCTGGCAAACTTGAAAAATCTGGCCCAAAGACTCATATCCTGGAAATCAATATCTGTGAAAAAGGGACATGAGTGGACTTGAAGCATGGAGGACCTTCAGAAGAAAAAATGAGGTAAAAGGTAAAAAGGGATTCAAAGGATATATATTTATATATGTAGGTGTTTTTTGTGGTTTGGCCTTGCCACTTGCTGATGATATTAGAGAAGCTTTACTTGGAGGGAACATTCTCTAACTGTAGAACATTTTGTTTCACTGCCCTGAAAAATATTTTTTCCCTTAAGACATAATTTGTCTAACACTCATATAAAACATGGATTTAAAGGAATTATGCTATTTTAAAAAATATTGATTTAAATGGAGTTGCTTTTAGAGAAATTTTCATGGAGCAAGTGAACAAATCCCTCAGGTGATTGATGCAATAATAATGTCAGTTTCATATAACATGTCCTTGGCTGCATTACCATTTTGTCTTTCCCCAGAATATTATCATATGAGGGGTTAATAAGCAAACATTTTTATTTCATTCCACTGAAATAAAAGAAATTACTTAAGATTCATCTAAATTTTGAACAAGATTCAAAGATCCAAGTAATTAAATCTTTCCATCCCATTTAATACAATCAATGTGAGAGATCTTCTCATCCATTGGGTAGACATGAATTTGAATACTGCGAGAGATCCACCATCATAGTAGAGTCAACATCTTATTTACTGTAATCATTTTAATAATGAAAAACTTAATGCACTATATTTCCTTTAAGTTACATCATTTACTGAAATAATTATAGCACAATAGCTTGAGGCCATTTCATCTCAAAAGTGCTCATTAGGTTTAGGGCCACTCTGTTAACAGTTTTGGCAAGAACCACATATGGCTGGAAAATTCAGGCATTTAACCACAAGACTGAAAATGTAAAGTCTGGTAAGAAAACCATACAAATGACCAGTGTTGTGTATTTGCTGTGGTATACAAGGAATACCACTTCATAATGTCTAATGAAAAAAAACAACAACAACAACAACAAAAAAACAGTGTAATGGAACTGAAATGCTGCTTCACATTGGACAACTTGATGTTGATTCGATTTCCAAAAGAGCACACCATTTAATTTTGTATTTTTTTATTATACAATAAACATTATACATAATGCATCCTAAACCATATTTTTATTGTTAATTCTTACGTTTTCTTTTTTATTTAATTGTCTACAATCCCAATAAAAAAAAAAGTTGGACTTTGGGTAAAAGATATAAATATAAACAGAATTCAATGACTTGCAAATCTCATAAGCACATATTTATTGTCACAATCAAACACCGCAAACATATTGAATGTTTAAACTGAGGAAATGCAATATTTCAAGGAAAAAAATCATGAATTAGAAAGCAACAGGTCTGTAAGAAGACTGGGTATAAAAAGTGTTTCTAAGAGAGGCAGAGTCTCTCAGAAGTAAAGATCAGCACCCATTAGCAAAAACCTGTCTACAACATATAGATGATATCAGAAGAATGTTCCTCAATATTAAATGTACATTTTACATTACATTTTTTTTTTAATTTATAACTTTTATCCTTTTCTTCAATATTATATCCCAAGCCAGTTGTTACCAGCATACATACTGTACTGTGTATGGTTATGTATGCAACAAATATCATTTGGAGGTATTAACCGAAAATAGTACAATATTAAAATTACCTAGTATTATAAATAATATTCTTCCTTGTACATCTGACATCTTGTTTTTAAACAACTGTGATGTGCTCGAATTTAAAGGTTTATCCCTGGTCTGTGACCATGCTTCTGATTGTGAAGCATCTACATGACTTTTCCTAATTATAGCCACTGATTATTAGCTTTGTATTCATTTTACATCTAAACAAGGAGCACTGCAGTGGAAAAGATGACACAGATGCTGGATGGAAACCAGCACCAAAATGGCAAATGCTGTAACTTTAAATAACTAGAACAGCACCAAGAAAACTTTCCCATTCTCCACTTCCACTGCTCCTCCATAACTATTAGCTGAGTGATGACACCAGCGGATATTCGCATTGATCTACAGTCCTTGTGGGATTGCTGGGATTATGAGACAGACCCTTACGGTAGAGATTCTTTCTGCTACTTAATTTTTCCGACCTTAATGTCTCACAGATGAAAGTCTGATTTTAATGCGTCCTTCAGAATGCCACACCCGTTTTATTTATGAGCGTCCTAACCAAGCTGAGAACATATCTGAGGCTGGACATTTTTCGGAGCAGGGAAGTTAATCTAAAAACAGTTTTTTCAGCAATAAAAAAAGAACATGGCTGCCAAAGCAAAAGCACAATAAGTCTAGAAAGTCTTCTGGGATGAAAAAATAAAATCTCTAGGCCAGAAATATAGAAATTGATGACAAAAAATAAAAAGTTCAAGACTCACTGTTGAGCAGCATGACGGTGGGAAAAACACAGATGTGCTTTTAGATGAAGAACCTGCACTACCTGGATCAAAGCCCTCATCCATAGGGGCCCAAAGGCAGATCTAAGAAACCCTTCAAAGCTGCGGCCCACCACCACAACCCACCACCATTTCATTCTCTGGCCCACCATGCTAACCCTGATTACACCAAAGACACATGGGGCCTCTCGAATCAGTACACATGAGTAATTGTAGGATGACTGCCACTTTTAGCAGACCTTCAATGACTTGATTAGTTCCTAGTAGGACAAGCAGGTCCTTCAGACAGGGAGTTTAAATGAATCCGGATGCTTAGCGACAAAAACACATGAGGTTATAGCTTCTAATCGCCTGCAGGTCGGGCTGCTGGTGGTGGAGGTGGTAGTCTTGATTACAGGGGTTTCGATTAGAGGGGAGGGGAAGAAGGTAAATTGTCCTTTCTTTTACTGACCCTGTGGCTCTTTGACATTGGATCGCATGGAAAAAGATTATTTTCATTGCTCTGTGGTTATCAAACGAAACCACACAAAGGAACAGCAAGTGATTCAGAAAGTGGAAATGAAACAAGCACACCATGAAGGTGAGGATGGTGGAGATCAAGTTAAAGCAGTGGCAACAGTGGTTTCTTAACCACAAGGTTATAAAAACGATTCAAGGATTTATGTTACTTTCATGTCAGCGTTCTTCTGACTGAAAGTGGACAGAAAGAACACTGAGGGTTATGGGCCTTGCTCAAGGGCACCAAGAGTGGCAGCTTGGCAATACTGCAGTTTTAACCCCAACATTCTGATCAGTAACTCAGAGCCTTACCAAGAGATTTCGCTTGTAGAAAACTAAATATTGATTATGTTGAAAAGATGAATTCCTACAGGTGATTCTTTCCATGGTTAAACTGTAAATATACATTTTACATGTTTTTTTTTGTTTTTTTTTTTACGTATCTTCACAGTGCATGGCCTATAATTATAATATAGGCCCACAATTATAATGTAAAATAGATATTATAGATATTATATCCAGGTTACATTTTCTATTCTTATAAGAATATCATTTCAATGCATAAATTGTAAATAATCCCAGTAAATGGTAAGTTTTCTTTTAAATGGCAGTACCAATTAAATTATTAGTTTGAAACCAATCAACTTTTTTGTAATGAACAAATGTGTGGACCAATGAACAGAAAGTGATCTAGAATATTGTGTATAGACTACATTTTCTTGTCATGCTCATGGTTGAGGATGTGCTTTAACATGTAGGAAAACCTACAAGAGGTTTTAGATATGAAGGAAAAACACTTGATGATTGTTCAGTTCCTTGAATGAACCAAAAAGATGTAATCCTCATTTATTATTAAAAACAACCAAACACTTGACCTGACAGAAAAGGACTGTGTTACGTCAAATGCTTGTGATGATAATAATTAGCGTTACCCCTATTTGCGTTGGTGTTTTCTTTTGCTCTCCTTATAGAGTCGCTCGACAGCTTCCTTTGCATCCGCCTAAAATCAAGAGCAGGAAGTCTTGCTGTGTGAACACAAGCCAAGGACCAACTGCTTTCCCTTAAACCCTGCAGGCATGAGCCATGTCCAAATCAATCCCCTCGTCTCCACTTCTATCCTGTACTGTCATAAACTTGGCCACACTAACGATTTACGGTCGCTAGCATTAACCAGCTCACGTCTTTTAAGCCCTTCTGGAGGGTGATTTCCTCAGAGTATCCTAAGCTCCAAATAGCACACACACTCTGAGTTTGAGTCAGGATAATGGATCATCTCAGATCATTAATTCATATTAATCCTGAATGTAATGAAGCAATTTTTTAGAGATCAAGCTGCATTTTTGGAAGACCAATTGCCAAATTTCATGGTAGGTAAAGACAGATATATGTGCAGGCTAAATGGTTGAAACTGTATGGAAGAGTACAGAGGAACAAAAGACACTTTCATAGACTGACTGACGTAAGACTTAGCTCCTGTTTAACGGTGTCAATGTGCATTACCAGACAATTTCTGTCAGAAAATACTGCCTTCAAGAGCATTTTGTCTTAATATTTTATAATATACAGGAAAAAAAAACACTGCAAATTTGAGCATGAGTTAAAATTGACTGGGCTTTTCAAAAGGAGGTGCTTGGATCTTAGCCTGCTCATTGGGCACAAAACACAGCTAGTTTATATTGCTTCCATATGTTCTGCTCTTTGCAATGATTAGACAGTGCCAGTGACCTTAAACCTGTCACGATCGGCATTACACAAAATGGGTCCGTTCGGCTTTTCTGTGGCACGTTTATTGCCGTCTCTCAAACAGCGCAAGGTCAATTACCACTGCTGAGCTTCATATGGCTTTGAAAGTCTTTTTTGGGAAGGGCTTCAGACTGTCCACTGATTGCATTTTTATTTCTATATATACATAGATATACACACACACACACACACACACACACATGTGTCGTAATAAATTGATAAAAATGTTGACCAAATGTTGAACCTGAGACTTGTGCAGGTTATGACCTGTGTGGGGTTTTTACTTCCGTGTCCATGTGGGCTACTTTCAGGATCCAAAAACATGCCAGGTGGCTCTATGTTTTAGTCATGAAGAACTTCAACTATTGCATGAAGAAAACTGATTATTTCTTTGGAATGATGGAAAACGACATCCCCGGAGAGAATGAGATAACGAAATGGATTCCATTAGACTACAAACAGACATTTCATTCATCCCTGCCAAATAATTACATGAAGGCCACATATTAGGTATGACATTCCCACAATATAAACTCAGGGACTCAACTTGCACAATACATGACCTTTAATATTTAGTTTGTGGCTTCAAAATATTAACTCGTAGACTTGGGATATATTAATTTTTGTCAAGACCTTATTAAAGAAACCACACTGCATCACTTCAGTGGCTTCATAATTTTTAATTTTATGGTTATTTCTATGTAGAATAAAGTATTAAACCTTTTTTTAACACAGAAACCATGGGGGTTTTGAGAGGACTGAGAGGACTCTGGATGTGGAGACAACAAAGAACAGCAGTGTTTATTAGTTTCAGTGTGATGGACCCTGCCCCTTTGTAGGTCCTTTTTATAGTCAGCCAGTCTGCGTGATCATTACACATCCTCTCAGGACATGATGTCTAGAGATAAGCATAGTCTAATCCTGAGCTTATGACCATTACTGAATTGTTCCTGTTCATTTAAATAGAGCCGACCCCATTCTCTGTTTACTCTAGCAAAGTTCCAACTACCAGACATGAGCCAAACTACAGTCCTGCTCTGGCTCAGTGCATGTTATGTCCTTGAATCCATCTTATCTACAGATTGTGTGTGCTTCCTGGCCTTGCTCCACAAAGCCCAGACCACTGGCTGGACCAGCTTCTTGTTAAATTTTATTCTCTGATTATTAACCACAAGGATCAGAGGAGCTTTTATGCCTACCACCTGGTCAGCACTAAAAAGAATAATACATGTAATCAGGGAAAGAGGTAGCACCACTTATGGAAAACTATTTAGTGTAAAGTGAACAGATCTTCAAGTGTTTCTTAGGATTACATGGACTTGCTTCACTTTTTTTTTTGTCCCAGTTCAGATTATTCCCTGAAATGTCATTTTGTTAAGATACAGTGGGGACGTTAAAGGTCAAGGATGTTTTTAATAAGAAAAAAGCTTGAACACTCTAAAACACACTTCCTGTAATAGATGCTTTCCTGTAAAGGCATCTGCCATGTAGGATATTAGGGGACTGGTGAAAGTAAAAATACAAACAACAGGCATGTATTAAAATAACTGGCATTTGCCATGTGAAGTCATGATTTTAGCTATGATGCTATATTACTATTCTAGCTATTACTTCTACATCCCCTACAAATCCACACCCCAACAACAGACAGTGCCCTCATATGCATGTATGCAGGCTATATTGGTAGCAAAAAAAAAAAAAGAAAGATTTTTAGGAATAACAGGCAATAGGAAAAAACCTCCTCATCCTGGTTGGATGAATATTTAATGTCTACTTTTTTGTAAACATAGACATGGCTTCGTATAAATATTCACACACTTCCACTCTTGAACTTTTTCCACATATGATACACCCTAAAACTAAAATTGTATTGTTATTATAGGACAGACACGTTAATACAGCCAATCTCTAAAAGTCAAATGACTAAATATGGAGTTTTTTTCAATTCAATTCATTTTTATTAGTATAGGGCTTTCAATAATGTACATTGTCTCAAAGCAGCTTCACAAATACGGTAATAAAGAATGAATAAAAATGTTCTTTATAAGTGTAATTTTGTCCCTAATGAGCAAGCCACTATGCAACTGTGGTCTGTGATTAGAAGCAACTAACAAGCAATATAATTTCAAGTTTGTTTAATTACCAGGTATATATACAAATATATATATAAAATATGCAATATAAAAATATTTAAAAGTTCCAAGGAGGGGATACTTATTCAAGCAACTGTATTTCAATGAGTGGGAAAATTAATGATCATCTCTTGTTCTTCTGCTGGGGATAATATGGGGGATATTATAGATAGATATTTCAAAATATGGTCTCTGTGGTCCTTGAATGCCGTCTGAAATTAAACCTTATGGGTAATCTGGTATACACTGTTTTACTAGCAAAGGTTTCTAAATAGCTGAGTTTAAAAAACAGTACATAAGACCCACTTTTGCTTGTTGTTGTGTATTTTGCCATATTTTTATTTTTGTCACCTATCAGGTATATATAGAAAATATATATGATATATTTCATATAAAAAATTACATTTTACAAAGATCAAACATTTTAAATAAATAAGCATTATTCATCACATATACTCCTGCTTTAAATATACAATATTTCTGAAGGCCTTTTTTAAAGTTCTTTATTTGTCACATAAATATTACATACATCTGATGTAATGCAGTGTTGTTTAGTTCCTTGTCCAACAGGGCAACAACAAACAGATGATACACAACACATCAACACATACATACATATTCTTACTGCTATTCGCTCAGAGGATTTTGCCCATTTTGTCACTATCCATAGCTTTTTTATTTATTTGTATATAACAAATAAAATAATAATTATTAATATTCATTAAAAATAATAATAAAAAATGTACTTTGTTTCAGGACTTTTAGCATTTGCAACTCCTTTATTTTTTGACCCTTTATTTATTTAATAGATCAAAAAAATCAACTATTTAGTTGAATATAATAGTTAATGTAGATACAAATATTTTTCTCGAAATTCATGCTTAAGCTTGACAGTTACACACCCGGTATCCTGCAGCTGATGCATGCCAAAGTGGGTGCTTCTGGTACCAGGATGCATTCTCTCCCTAACACTGTAAATGAGGTATGTTGTTTGTTTAACTCTTTGTTTTGTCTCAAAAGTGCAAATTTATCAAGTTATCAGTGGGTGTGGATACAAAACCAAGGCATGCATTTTTATAAATAACCCTGTAGATAGCACTGTAATTATAACAGACAATCAATTACAAAGTTTTACCCCTGTTCAAGAGAATGACTTAATTTCATTTATTTCCTCATCAGAATCATCAACTTGTATTCTCGATCCCTTGACTACAAGTTACAAAAGTTTCAGATAATTCCAGAAGTAATTGAAACTGTTCTAAAAATAATAAACTTTTTTATAAGGCACAGTTATGTACCTAAATCCATTAAACTGGCAGTTGCCAAGCCCCAATTAAGAAACCTGACCTTGACCCCTGTCAGCTGTCCAATACAGGCCAATATCAAACCTCCCCTTTATCTCTAAGATATAAAGGTTGTAGCACAGCAGTTCTGCTCTCATCTACTTAGGAATATAATTATTTAAATGTATCATTCAGGAATTAGGCCTTATCATAGAACAAAGACAGCGCCAGGTAAGGTGGTAAATAACCTGTTATTGGCCTCTGATCAGTGTTTTGTCTCTTTACTTGTTTTGCTCGACCTTAGTGCAGCTTTTGATACCATTGATCATACTATCCTGCTTGCTAGACTAGAGAACGTTGTTGGAATAAAGGGAACAGCTCTCTCCTGGCTTAGGTCTTATCTGACTGATCAGGATCAGTTTATTGATGTAAATTGTGAGTTCTCTACACTCTCTGAGGTAAAGTTTGGTGTTCCACATGGATCTGTCTTAGGCCCACTGCTTTTCTCTTTATATATGCTGCCTCTGGGTGAAACTATACATAAACATGGTATTTATTTCTATTGCAATGCTGATGATACACAGTTATATATTTCAGCAAAGCCAGATGAGAGAGATCAGCTTAACAATGTTGAGCAGTGTGTAAAGGACATTAGACAGTGGATGCTTGCTAACTTCCTTCTGCTCACCTCAGATATGAGGAAGAAATTTTACTAGGACCACATGCAGCTAGAAGTAAACTTTTCCGATTACGTAGCATCTCTGGATGGTCTTTCTGTCTCAGTGTGTACAGCAGTCAAAGACCTTGTGTAATTATTGACTCTTTTCTTCGAGGCTCATGTGAATAACATTACTAGGATCGCCTGCTTTTACCTCAGAAATATTGCTAAAATTAGAAATATGATGTCGTTACAGGATGCAGAAAAAATAGTTCACGCTTTTGTTACATCTAGATTAGATTACTGTAATACTTTACTGTCTGGGTGTGCGAGTAAGTGCATAAATAAGCTTCAGTTAGTTCAGAATGCAGCAGCAAGTGTCCTTACTAGATCTAGAAAATATGACCACATCGCCCTTCAATCAGTCTACACTGCTCCCAATTAAATCTCGCATTGATTATAAAATACTACTAATGTCGTACTGACGTCTAAAGCACTTAATGGTCTCGTGTCACAGTATCTGAGTGAACTTATGTACCAGTGAGATCCTATGCTTACTTAGATCAAAAGATATAGTGTGTTCAGTGAACTGGGATATTTGTATGCTGTCGTCCCCTCACTCTCACATGTTCACTCAGGTTTGTTGACGGTGGTGTGGAGGGACCTTTTGTTTCTCCCTTTTAGTTATGCTGTCTTGCCGTCTAGTTAAGCAAGTCTTGCCGGAGTCCCCAACTGCACAATGTCCTTAACTTTAATAGAACAATAAGGATACTTAATAATCCATCTTTCTCTCTCTCTCTCTCTCTCTCTCTCTCTCTCTCTCTCTCTCTCTCTCTCTCTCTCTCTGTAACCCCTCTACATCTCTCTCTCTTTTCTCTCTCTTTTGGTCGAGGTAAACATGCTCCTGAGGTACCAGTGACCACTGTTCCTGCCCCTCTCCTTTCCTCGGATCTGCCTGCTTCATCCCAGCCTACCTCTGGATGGCTTCAATTGGAGGCCAATCTGTTGATGCTGGGGATGTTTCTCATCAATGGCCTGGGGATCCATGAAATTACAGAGTAACACAGGAACTTTAAGGACTTGGATTTGGACTGTGGTTAATGTCAACAGTCTGCTACACTGACTCAGGACTACTACTTTGTATCTGATCACCACCACTGCACACCCGCAACATACATCGTTTATCTGTAATAAATGGACATTCGGTGCCATCCAGATGAGGATGGGTTCCCCTTTTTAATCTGTTTCCTTTTAAGGTTTCTTCCTCATGCCATCTCGTGGAGTTTTTCCTTGCCACAATCGCCTCCGGTTTGCTTAAACGTACACTTAAATATATATATATATATATATATATATATATATATATATATATATATATATATATATATATATATAAAACAATCCTATTAATTCTTTTTTTTCTCTGCATTATAAGTGTTATGCTGCTTTGAGACATTCTTTATTTAAAACACTATACAAGGAAAAATGAATTAAATTGAATTTAAATTGTTGTATCCCAAAAATCCCAAGAGTATCCCAAGAAGCTGAAGAACACTTTTAAATTATTTCAGAAGCGTTCTTATTTCCTTACGTTGTGTTGCTAACGAGTCGAAGTACAGTAAAACCTGTTGTATGAGCAACTAATAGTACGAGCAAACGGAGATACGAGCGACATTGCTCGCCAAATTTTACCCTGTTTCACGAGCAAATTTCGAAGGCACGAGCAAACCCACACTGCCGGTTCCCCGCTTTCGGCCGAGGGTCGCATCGGTCGCTTAGTTAATGACGTATCGTTCGGTTGCTCTCGTTGTTCAGTGCAGCAAAAACTTTTTTTAGTGTTATATTTTTATTTTACTAGAAATCTTGAAAAATGTCTCCCAATAAGTATAATAATTTATCATTTGAAATAAGAAATGTTGTTTTTCATTTTCAAAAGAATATATAAAAGTATGTGACAAACACAGATCTGTTTTTGTTTCAGTTGCCAGAAGAACTGTGGCAGATTCTCAGATTCTAAGTAAAACTTTTTTGAAAGCTGTATCTGATTCATTACTATTTCGTTATATTATATTAAATGGATTATATTTGACTTTATATATGTTTTATTAATTTCAACCAACAAACACTCCTGTTTTTAATTTTTTACAGATTTTTAAAAGTTTTATAATAAAAAGTAAAATATGACCATACACACCACTGCCTACATACAAAGCAGCAGAATCTAGAGATCAGTGAATAGCGTTTTCAGCTGTTGGAATCAAAAAAGGAAAGATTAAGTGCTTTTGGCTAAGAACTTGTGGGTCATTAATTAAAACCATTAAACTGGAGAATGAAAAATCACTCCAGCAAACTTTGCCATGGGCTCTAACAGGTAGTGTGTAGAATTGCTACTCGATGTCGTCTATGATTAATAACTACACAAGTTGTATAAAGTTCTGTTTGTTGCAGTTCATTGTGGCTCTGCGTTGTTTTCTTTTTCCAAACAGGTTTTCCCTGAAACAGATTCTACTTTAGGGAAATTTTGATCCATGCAGGTGTTTTCAGTTATCTCCTGGTAACCAAAGCAGTCTAAAGGAAATTCATGTTCATTCTGCTTTGAAAACCACCTGGATCAAGTCAGGAAGGGCTTTGCAATAAGCTTGAAGATTAAATTGCTTGTCCTAGAGCAAGAGGGGGAAAAAAGTTAAAACAAGTAGCAAGTAGCAAGTACTCATGAGTAAAGCAGGAGTGATATATATTGTAGATGAGAATTTTCAAAATAATGTTCTTTCTGTCCAGCAAAACTGATTGTAAGTTTAAATTTGCACACTCCCAGGCAAAACATTGAAAATAATATAGTCAAGTAACTGTCATTTCAGCCATATACAATACAGTTCACAGTGAAATAAACAATAGTCCTCCAAGGTGTTACATGAATCATCAGAAATTAACACAAGAAAATACTAACCTAAATAAAAAAATCAATACAATCCTACTGTACAGCATTAGCTGCACGACCAGATAGCTCGCGCTCCTTGCGGTTCTCGCTATGGTGGAGCGGCGTGGCAGTTCCTGGGGCTCACAAATGGACCTCGCAAAGGGTTTCGAGACGGGCTTGTCGCTTTCTCCAACCTCACCTGCTTGGTCCAGCACTCGGTGCAGATTCTCTGCACTTTCTGTGCATGATCTGTGCATATTGCACCGCGCGTTAATCATGCCACGCACGTTCTGCTCGCATTTCTATGCGATCGCTCCACTCCCAGAAAGAACTCCTCGAGGGGGTGCTCTCACTACTCATAGTAAAAAATGTGAAATAATTATAATAAAAGAAAAGAAATAATAATATTAATAATAATTATTATTAATAATAATAATAATAATAATAATAATAATAATAATGAAGATAATAAGCAGTAACCTTTTTTGGGGTTGTGACCTGCGCTGTAGCCAAGCTACATGACTTGACCGTCACCATAACTTCACCAAGAGGTTGGCTTCGTCCACCCTAAAAGTCTAAGCGTTAGCCATTTTGGTTTATCACGCCCCGTGGCCGGGCAATCTCTGGGTAGAGACCTGATAGTAACGGGTTTTCTCTGCGGCACCCGGAGGCTCAGGCCCCCGGTACGACCTAGAGTGCCTGGGTGGGACCTGGCCATCGTTTTGGGGGCTCTGTCTGAGCCCCCCTTCAAGCCTCTAGCCGAGGCATTTTGGAGGCACCTTTCAACCAAGACCGCATTCTAGGGCGATCTGCTCTATTAAAGGAGTAGGGGACCTGCAGGCCCTGTCTGTGGCCCCCTCCTTCCTGGAGTTTACCCCAGGCATGGCTGGTGCCTTTCTGTACCCCCATATGGGTTACATCCCCAAGGTACCCTTGGTTGTTCCACGACCAATAAGATTACAGGTACTCCTCCAAGACATATGTAACGCTGCGGGTTGGTCCACCCCTCTGACCTTCGTTCTATAACCTAGAGTCTGGCGTGATTCGACACTCGTTCCCAAAGCGTTTCAACGCAGCTCGAGTTCCTGAAAGGGAACGTCTCTAGGTTACGTATGTAACCCTAGTTCCCTGAGGGAACCAGATGCTGCGTCTCTATGCAACACCTTCAGCATCTTTGCAGATGCTGTGTCTCTATGCCACACCTTCAGCATCCCTGCAGTGCTTCCTTCTCCCCTACAGAAACTGCCGCTGCCCTCATTCATATGCGTTTTATACTCCTAGTCATGACGTCACCCCACCGGTGACGGCCAGCATACAATTTTTGACTAATTACACACATTATTTCCGAGCATAAACACTCGGACACATTCCCAAAGCGTTTTGACGCAGGGTCTTGTCCCCTTAGGGAACTAGGGTTACATATGTAACCGAGAGACATTTTCCCTCTTCAAGTTTGGCCTAATTATTAAAAAAAAAAAGGTATTAAAATGTCCCAGTTTACTCAATCTGCAGGATTTCCAAAGCTACAAATGACATGAGTTTTTTTCTGGATTTCTGGATTTTATTAAATACATCATTTTCTGCCCAATTACATGGGCATGCTTTGCAATGCTACAAGTAAGTCCAATGAAATTATTTTCAAAGGACATCTGTAACCATGATATGATGTGGGATGACACAGTGCAGTCTGAATGCAGCGAGCTCATTGTGGTTGGGAAACTCTATACTTTCAACACGCTCAACCGAATCATTCGTTGTTTTCGTATGATTCTTTTTCATCTTCACTAAGCTGACGAACAGCCACTGGAGAATAAGAAGCTTGCATGCAGTTAATAAATTCCTTCTTGAACTGTACATGCACTCGTTGCCTGATCTGATGCCGGTGCCTGACCCTGACACACTTTTACTGCTTTGGCTTTTCACACTCTCCAGACTTCCATCTGCCACCTCCGTTATGATTTGTAAATAACTGTCCATGTTAGACTCAGGTTTCAATTGTAGACGGATAAATATTCATAATCCCACTATCTATGTTCCCTTTTTATTTTACAAGGTGTCACAAAAGTCTTTGTCAGAATGTATTTATTTTCTGTATGTATAAATTGCAAACCACTTGCTGCTACAGAGGATCATTCCACATGAACAACCCAAAGATACACAAGATTACTGTGGATGGATCAATTTTTCTAATAAAAAGAAGGCACCTAGAGATAGCACCAGCTCCATTTGTGTCCCACCTTGTGAAGATTTTGGACCTTCAGAAAGAAGATGCTGACCCTACGAGGATTCTGAGCTATCTATAGAGATTGGGCCAGTTTTTACTTCATGAAGATTTTAGACATTGGATTTCAAGGATGAACAACCTTTTAAACAATACTCATAATAACATTTTACATATGCTGTTTCTCCGTCATTGAAAATTTAAAGGCTTTGGCATTAAGGAGTTTGTGTTGAATCTATAATGATCCCAAATGTTGTGCTAATTTATGAGTTGCTCAGGAGTTTCTGCTTCCACAACTCCAACTGACTGTATAAGACTGTAGATAGGACATTACTCATAAATCACACACTCCGATGCTTAGTTTCTGTAATGTTCTAATATTTTATAATTACAATCTTTTTGTCACCCAAATGAGAATAGGTTTCCTTTTGAGTTTGGTTCCTCACATGGTTTCTTCCTTATACCACCAAAAAGAGTTTTTCTATACTGTTCTATAATGCTTACATTCTGAAAAACTGCTTTGAGACAATGTTCATTGTGAAAAGCCCTATAGAAATACAATTGAAAAAAAAAAGATAGGAACCATGAAAATGGTTTTGGATTGTTATTAATATTGACAGTTTGCTCCACTGTATTAAAACAATAATAGTCACAAACAGTTTTGAACAGTTGATCTCAATAATAATGTAATTACAATAAATAAATGTTCATTGTCACCCAGATGTATGGTTCCACTCAATGTTTCTTCCTCATATAATACCAGGAAATTTTTTTCTTGCCACTATTCCCACTGGTTTGCTCATTAGGGATAAATGTTCTGCCAAATGCTCTAAATTGACATCCGCCAACAGCCTGTGAACAAAAAACAAGCATCAAAATTTCTTGTCATGTCTAGGAGTTTTTTCTCCATAATGGTCACCTCTGGATTGTTCATTAGGAGATCTAAACCCATATCCAGATTTTAGTAAATTTTTTTTAACTGAATAATGTGGCTCAGACATTAATGTCTGTCTCTTAGAACAAATTACAATTTTAAATTCATACTGCAATTTTTGTTTGTCTTTTAACCCCAATTCCATGGAAATTAACCATTTTGATTTCCAGTTGAGTTTTTAATTTGATGGCTGCAAAAACGTCTAATAAATTAGGCAGAGGCAATAAAAGTCTGGAAAATGTATGCGTTAATAAAATTAAACAGACTTTGGAAATAATTAGGTTAATTGACAACTGATCAGTAAGAGGACTGTGTATAAATTGTGTATCTTAGAGAGGTAAAGTCTCTCAGAAGTAAAGAATGCCAAAGCTTCACCAATTGATGAAAGACTGTCTCTACAATTTGTAAAACAATATTATAACAATGATCCTTAACATAAAATTGCAAATCAGTTAAATATCCTATTATTTACAATACACAATATCATCAATAGTTACCAGTTTGTACAATGATTCTGTAATGTGAATCACTTCATGGCCTCATTAACACATCCAGAAATCATGGAGAACACAGTCCACAAATGTCATCCACAAATGCAGGTTAAATGCAGAGAATAAGACATATGAGAAAATGATCCAAAAATGCTGCCATCCTCTCTGGGGCAAAGCTCATTTAAAATGTACTAAGGCAAAGTAAATTTTTTTTTGCTTTTGTACACATTAAATTCAAAATTAGTATTTTTTTTTCTTTTACTTAAAATGGTATATATGCTCAGTTTAAGCAGTTGATGTTTAATTGTATATATACAATAAAACAAATATATATTATATATATATATATATATATATATATATATATATATAATTTTTGTTTGTTTTTATTGTGAATATAATTTGGAATAATGAGATTTGCAAATCATTGCATTCTGTTTTTATTTACATTTTACACAGTGTCCCATTGTTTTTGGAATGTTAAATACGTTCAATTATTTTTAAGGGAATTTAGAAATTTATAAGGAAACCTTAAAAATATGGCAGATTTGAGGTTAAGTCATTAATAGTCATTACCCGAAGAGGAACTGGTTGCCCAGTGGATAGTCACTTTTAATGATTTAGGGGAAGAGGCAGTTAAAACATAGCTGCCTGCTGAGAGAAATAGGAAATAACATTTTAGCCCACACAAGTTTAGGGTTGTACCTACTATACGGCTCTGTGAAACAGAGGAAACACTCCATGGGTGACTGTAGAGAACAGTTTATGGGTTATTTTATGTCAGATATTTAGAGCCACCCAGATAAAAGATGGTCAATCCACTGCCAAAATTCCAACCTCTGGAATTTAACCTGCATGCACAAAAACCAGGAGCTGCCAAACGTGAAGATGGAACTTACTGCAGATACTCCATTGTGCTCTTCGACTGAAAAATCATGGCAACCTTGACCTCTGATAAATTTTTTTTTACATATTCATCATCATTTCCTTCAAACCACACTGATGGTCACAAAGCTGTTTGAGAAACCTTTGTCCGCCATTAAAATGTGACAATCACGCAAAACAGATGTGAACATGGACACAAACAAATGACCGAAACTGTGCATCTGGTTTTCAGAGACTTTGAGGTTTGCACATGCATCAGTAATCCACTTCTGAAGGGTGGTAAATGGAGCCCATCCTCCCATCTGCAAAGTGTTTCACTTAACCCTGCTAGCTAGCAAACATGGCCAGAACAAGCATGGTTAAAGTTGAACAGGAAAGTGAGCTTAAATGGAGAGAGGCCACTTCTATTTAAGCACATCTATGCATGCCAGTGGGTCATTTAGCTTTCTGAAGAAATTCCAATTATAGAGAATACAACCAGTCAGTTTTGGTAATTTTTAACCATTTTTCTGTAGTTTCTTTCTTTGCCAAACTGGTCATTGTCAAAAAGCAAATTCACACATGATTATTATATGACAACTACCCCTGGGCAGGATGAATGCTAACCTGTGCGCTTCCCCAAACATGTGAAGCTGTGACATATTAATTTGTTCGAACTCATGATACTTCCCATGAAACCTTAACAAATTCCAAAAGAAAAAAAAAATCATCCCTCTTGCATCCAACAATTAGATAGAATTCCTCTGATTGACAGATGAGAAAGTTAAAGAGAGCTTCGGCTTTGTCTAAAATTCTCCCTCCTAGAGGACATGGCCAATTATGCTTTGTTGCTGTGGCATAGATTCAAACTTCTGGCCTCTGGATGATAATTAGGCCATTCTGTCGTTGATTTCATAAGATGTTTTGTGCTCTGAGACAATGATACATGTTATTTCTCCAGAAATGTCTTGATTTGGCAGAACAACAGAGACGAAATGCATCAAAGCTGAGGAGGAACATTGGTTTGGAAATGGTTTTGAAGTGCACTGGGGGGCATTGCAGGTCTAGTTCAATCCTGAGCTTAAGTTATTTTCTTTAAAGAGTTTGCATGGTGTTGGCATGTCCGCGTGGCTTTTGTTTGGGTTCTTCGGTTTCCTCTCACTGCAGGAGGAAAATTAGGTAGGCTAAATTACAAGTATGGGAATGTGTGTATGCATGTTGCTTCGGAGTTGGGAAGATAGGCTTTGGATATGTGTGCCAAAAAGGAAATATTGGCTCATTAAGACTGTTGTCACGTGTAAAAGCTTACTCTGCCACTGTATCCGTTTTTTGCTCTCCATCCAGGAATCAGTGAGCTGTGAAGAATTAAGGTGAAGCCAGGGCGTCTAACGAAATAGAAACTGCACGTTGAGTAAACATTTACACTAGCTTGATGAGCTACTCTCCTGCCCAGCCTGAGCCATAAATTCCAATCATGATCTCCTTCCATGCCTCAGTTTTGCCACACATGCCAACCAAGCATGCTCTGGCTGTAAGTACACCACCAGCCTATCCATCTGAAAAGAAGTGAAGTGCGACGATTAGCTCAAACCCTCCCTTCTCTCGATGAGCTCATATTATGGCATGTGTAGGAAAATTAGATTGTAGACTGTCAATGGGACTTGGGCCCCATTTTGGTAGAAACCAGAGCCTTTGATATGGAATTCTTTTTAGTGGAAGAAGTTTAATTTGTGGTAATTGCTTAATTGCAGCAAAGTGTGGGAGGACTGGAGACATTTGGGCAGCAGCATACAGACTGGTCGTGTTGAACCAGCAATGAGAGAGGCTGCGTCATGGAAATCCACCACATCAGACCAAGCTAAACAAGCGTAAGTGTGAGCATCCATCTCACTGCCTCAAGAAGCTTCAAGAAACATTAATTGCTGCTGACTGGATGTCCTTAACATAGGTCTGCTTCATTGATTTATTTGGTGGTGTTTGTTAAATGTAAGCATGAAGTAAGGGTAAAAGCAGAGAGAACAGTTCTGTAAATGGTAGCCATACATATGCATCCTTGCTGTAACACAACACAGTTGTCGATTTCAAAGCATCTTAACCCCCATAGAGAGATACCATTTTTAATCACTGTGTGGCTTGGATATTAAAGAGACAACATTGCCTGGATGTTGAGGTTTTGTCGTATTTGTTTCTTTTAACATGCAATTTAAGCAAACCCTTCATGTGGACTCTCCCCTCTGCTTCTTCTGGGCCCTTAAATGCAGCCTGAGTCCAAACCACAATCATATATTTCATGAGAAACAAGACTAAATCATATGCAGTTTCTCCCACATACACTAAAGAAAAAGTAAAGGAATGTTCAGACAGGAATCTGACACAAAGTCAAATCTGGAAAAAGTGCAATAAATTATAATATAGATGTAAATGTGGCATAAATTGGATTATCAATGTAAACTGGTAAGATGTAGAGCATAAACTGATGCCAGAAAAAAATCAAGTGAAATATACAGTACGATCCTCCCACCACAAAAAGAAAAAACATTTACAAAATGTACTTCATTAATATTTTGCTTGGATTCATTTCTACTTTATTTTTGATTGGGTTCTTTTATTTTTATTATATTTTTTGAGTCCTTTTTTCTTTTTAGGTTTTTATCTCAACCACAACAGAAAATGTTCTACAAAAGTTGCAGCGGTTCCTGTTTAGTAAACAGTGATTTCTTCTCTTACAGAATTTTTCAAGTGCTGCTGAAATCTTTCGCCGGCTCCACATATGCAGTCTGCCAGTTGTAGGGACAAAACATTTATAATTTATTGACTATCTATGATTTAGTGCTGACCACCAGTGTGGTTTCTGAAGGCTATCCAGAGCTAGAATTACTCATAAATCCCTAGAATGCGAACAGTAACCCATCAGCTGAAGTGGCACTTCCGAGGGCACGTCCTGTTTTTTGAAGTGCATTTTATTGGTAGATTATTGGATCAGGAGACATTCTAATGCATCCCCAGCTATAGCTCTATGTGCAAATACATCTTCTTGGCCTCTGTTCACCACTCTACATGCTAATGACAGTGTTCAAAGTGCTCAGAGAGCCATGATACACTGCACTGTTTGTCTTTCCTAAATAAACCCCCATCCAGGCTTTTGCGCCTACTGCTTGCTCATCAATCAGCCTTAAACAGCTCGAGCTGGACTCCACAAAAGCCTGGTGGAGAAATGGGACCCTTTTAGAGCCATTTGTCAGGCAGTGCTGTCCTCACATGGGCCATCAGGAGGCCTGCTGACAGCTGAATGTGTGAGCAGCAGTCATGAACCTTTGGAAAAGGAAAAAAGTGTATAGTGTTCAGTGTGAGATGGGTTTGTTTGAAGTAGTCCCAGTTTGATATCTAGACCAAAGGAGGAAAGAAGTGATAGTATAACACAGAAATATCATTCATTAGGTCATTTTAAAACAAAGTAAACTGTCGAATAGTCCTTCTTGTTCTTGTAATGTTAAATAAAATGGTGTCAAAATAAAAAAGAGACAAAAAATAATAATATTCCCTTGTAACATCACACTATTTTAGGACTCTTTTAGATTTCATATGATCTCCACATGGCCCCCTGGTTTCCTCCAGGTGCTCAGGTTTCCTTTCTTCCAAAAAACATTCCACTAAATGGATTGGGATGTGTATGATCCTCTTCAATGGATTGGTGTACCCTCCAGGTTATATTCCTGGATCACAAGGGAGGCTCTGGTTCCGGTGTAAACCTGAAAGTCATTACAGTAGATGTTCTCTATCGAACCCTACAGCATTTCTTTCCAATCAAGTAGAATCTTTTCAG
This sequence comes from Silurus meridionalis, assembly GCF_014805685.1. Taxonomy (NCBI): domain Eukaryota; kingdom Metazoa; phylum Chordata; class Actinopteri; order Siluriformes; family Siluridae; genus Silurus; species Silurus meridionalis. The sequence continues at coordinate 22,483,131 of NC_060890.1, forward strand.
GAAGCTAGAAAAACCTAACCATCCAAAAATGTACCAACCAATTGACCACAAAAGGTGAACAAAGTAAGATATTTTCATTCAAATCTTACACTGTTATCCAGAGAAGACAATCTCTGATTATATTTATTTAAAAAAATACAAATATGTAGGAAATATATCTACAGAAAACCCGCAGTAATGAAACCTCTGGTGAAGTGGTGGCTTCAGTGGTGCACCATCTGTAACCTAGCTGGGTCTCTAATTATTTACATCAAGAAGTTAAACATGGATACAACGAAATAAATAAACTGATATGAACATTCATATACTGCATATGTGGAAAATATTAACATAATATTAAAAATCCCTACAACAAGTGATCAATGAAAAGTTGCAAAGCAAACAATTACGCTTCAATTTACACATCCATTCCCAGAAATCACTGTTGACAATGACTCATTTTTGGGGAAAAAGTCATTACCAAGAACATGAAGCAACACAAACACAACGCACTGTTCAAAATTTCTTTGTTTTAATTTACATACCCCATCTCCTTAAAAATGACAATAAATAACATCATAAATTATGAGCATGCCCACTTTCGCAACATGCACAATATGAAACTCATCTGTAAGTGTTTACTGAAAGCATCTTTGGCACTAATGACAGATTGGCCCCAGGTTACCGCACTGCTGGGCAGACAGTCCAGATGTGTCATGCTGGGTGGGTGGGTGATTTGAGGAACCTCATCCCCCATGTTCTAATCAGTCTTGTTAGAGTCAGCATGCAGTAGCTCTCTGCAACATGCCTCCAGTCATACATACTAGCTGACGGGAAGAGTCTGGATTGAATTTTAACCTGAAACACATGTCTATAAGTGGACTCAAATGCTCTATATGCGTCTGCTCGTGTACAGCATTAGAATTTTATTCAAAGCTGACGTCTTCCTGTTAAAGTTGTGTTTGGATTGGACTAGTTGGATGATTCCTTGGCTCAGATGGTACATCTGAACAGCCATTTATTCTGATGCCCATTTAGGCCCAATTCTGTATTCTCTTTGATATATGATGAACTGGAACGCTACACCGAAGCTGGATTAAATGAAGCCTTTCTGGAGCTTTAGTGGCCTCGCTTGTTGTCTTCTTGTTGAAACAGGTGGTAAAGCATATCTGACTCACTCAAAATGGATGAGGATGTGGAGGAGGTAGAACAGGCAGGGAAGACTTTAGAGTACTTGTAATGAAACCACAGACTCTTTGTTGTCTTAGAAGGAGGCTCTGAAGATGCAAAACAGCTACTATTGTGGCTGCGTCATCCTGAACAGTGCATGGGGTGGAGAAAACTGCAACGAAGATGAAAAGTTACAGCAAATAGACAAAAAAATAGCTACACATATTATTTACTGCAAGGAAAGACAGTGAAGGTAGCCACCAATTCTATTCTTGATGAGAATTATAGTGGAATAGTAGCCATATTTGTATTTACAGCTTAAACAAAGATAAAAAGGTTATAATGTTGGACAAAAATGTATAAGTTTAGTGCATGTGAGTTTGTTCTTTTTAATTTTAAAACGTATCCCTAAAGAGTGAGCCAGTGGCAACTGTGGCAAGTTGCCCTTTCCTGAGATGGTATGATGAAGAAATCTTGAGAGGAACCAACTTAAAATAGAACACATCCTCATCTGGGTGGCACCGAAAGTCCATTCATTATAGATCCATCATTGTTGAGGTGGACACTGATTGACACTTGAATGCAAGTTGATTGTGGCAATTGTAATCCTAGACAATTGTAACAGATCTGTTTATATTATTTACAGTCCAAAGACATCTTCCTATGTGGAATTATCTACAATAGTCTCATGTATCTTTAGGCTGTTCTTATGGAACCATCCACAGAAGCTGTGAGTGGATTCCAATTGATAATAAAACATCTTTCTGGTGTTTAAACATTGTCTTATTAATAATAATAATTATAATAATTAATTAAAAACAGTATTAAGTAATTTATTCATAGCTGAATTGAATTCATTTCCATAGCAAGCATACACAAGGTAACTAATTAGTTAAAAAATATATTATGTTTTGAATAGTAATAAAAGCAAATAGTATTGCACATTATATCAGTAGTATTGCACATTGTGTATGTAAGTAATATTGCCCATTTTTTAGATAAGTAATATTGCACATTGTTGACTATACATAAGTAATATTGAACAGATATTCATAAAATACAGGACATGTTTATCAAAAATAAATGAATGTGCTATTTTAATGGTAAATATTTACACAAATTAAACAGATAAACTGAGATGAATACTTGCTACAGAATACCCTTCATTCGTTAATACTAAGCATGATGGTATTAGTACCTGTAGTGACAACAACCAAACACTGTGTCAGAACACACATGTAAGTCTTTCATTGCATTCCAAAACCATCAAATGTCTTTGGAGCCACCAGAGTTTCCAGCTAACCAATTGGGATTCATCACTGATGAAGATGTACTGTTGACATGAGAAATCTGCCATCCTCTTTGTTCCTCTACATTGCCCAAGGAAAGTTCTGGGAGATCCAGAACAGATCATGGACGTCATCCTTCGGTTTTGCCAAGTGAGTTCTCGGTTTCACGGACAGAAAAATAGCCATTTTGTCAGTTAGGGCAAAAATATATATATAATAGAAGATCAATGGCAGGATCATGTTTTTAGAGAAATCCATATTGATAAGGGATTGCCTTTTTTCATCCAAACAGAAAAGATAATCCACCAGATCCTACTATGTTTAGCTTGTACCTATTATGGAACATTGTTTTTTTCTAATACTGGTATTCTAAACACTAGATGCTTTAAATATCTAATAGTCCCACTCTTCATTCTCCCTCTTTGTAGACATGCACCTCTTAATCTTGGGTTGCCTCTTAACCCCAAATATACTTCTGGTGCTCAGTAAGGGCTTTGATACCAGTGCCAACTCTATAGTTATTGTTGTAAACTTCACGTTTGCATATCTTCAGGGGAATACTGGGGGAGTATTCAGACTTAAAAGTGTGCCAAACTTTCACTAAGCGGCCATATGCCACCCCTCTTATGCCCAAATGATGGCTGTACTATGCCAACACTTACAATCTGTACAAGTCTACCACCCACTTCATCTTTTGATTCTGCTCCCATGTAAGCTGCTCTTGGCATGTGCTTTCTAATTATTCTTCAAAAGCCCTCAGACCACACTTCCTGATGATATCTTTGTCTCATCTCTTTAATTTGCTATTCTTTTAAAAGATCTTTGGCTTTTACAGGACGTGATTCCGGGTTGCAGCATAGAAGAAAAAAAGATGGCAAAAGAGAAAAGTGAGGATGAGAGAAAATAAATGATTCAAATAGTTTTTTCTGTATGAAATAGTAAGAGTTCCTTATGGAGAAATGCTTTAGGAAGGAGCTGTTGTAAGAACAAATTTGTGGACCAAATTCTGACCATAATGGGAACTGGGTTTGGACCAACACGATCTCATGACTGAAACCTAAAAAAAGAATGATACTGAAACTTATCATTAATGGCATGAATCATGCTGAATCCTGTCAATTAAGATTTTTATTATTTATTTTGCTTACATTTAGATGCTTTCTTTTACACAGTCAGAATCAGGATGAGGATATAAATGTTCTCCCAAATTTACTGTATTCTTTGTAGCATATCTTAAAATGCGGCCCCCTCTCTGCCTTATCCATCAATGTGAATAAACTATTATTGGATAACTGCTGATCCTGATGTTTTACATCTCAGGTATAGTTGGTACTGAGGTTCAAATACCTCAAATATTTATTTTACAAATATTTATTAATCAATGCATCATGGTGGAGTTTGAGAACACTGTTGTAAGATGCACACATAGCTGTACACATAAGCTTGTGTTAGTATGTGATCCCACATGAATTGTTTAGCAGGACAAAACCAGATTAACCCAATCTTAGAAATTCACCGTGGATATATATATATATATATATATATATATATATATATATATATATATATATATATATATATATATATATATTTTTTTTTTTTTTAACGTCTGATTCCACATGTAGTCCCCATTTGTGTTGCAATAACCTCCACTCTTCCTGGAAACTATTCCACTAAATTTTAGAGTGAGCTTTTTTAAACACAGGGGTGTTAGAAAAATCAGGTCCTGATGCAGAGTGAGGAGGTCTGAGGTTCAGTCAGTGTTCCAATTTATTCCAAAGGTGTTCAGTAGGGTTGAGGTCAGGGCTCTATAGCATTCCACTCAAGATCTTCACTGCCACCCACAGAGACACTGTCATGCTAGAATATTTTTGTGTCTTCAAGTTCAAGCAGAGATGGGAAGTAGGCAGAAGGCAAGAAGAAGTATGGCTAACGTGGAGTCAGCGATGTAAACATGACTGAGAACAGAGACGTGCCTGATCTTTTCTTTGCTTGTGTTCTATATGGTGGTTGCTCAACATGGACACATTGAAATTACAAAGATTTTTATTATTTTAATTTTAATTAATTAATTAATTAATTTGATATATTAGTATGATGTGCGGTCCAGTTACCAGCGGGACACTAAAACAGGTAGTAGTAATGGCTACCTTTTACTTAAGTACATGTCAGAGCCCAAACATCTTTACTTTAACTTGAGTGAATTAGAGTAGTCAGTACTTAAACTTTTACCAGAGTCTTTTAAAACATGAGTATCTGCACTTCTACTTGAGTGAAGGATGTGTGTACTTTTGTCATCTCTGAATTCAAGTGATGGAAAATTAAAGGCTACCACATCCAAAGACATTCTGTTCAATTGTATGCCTCTAACTTTGTGGTAACTGTTTGCTGAAGAACCACATATGGCTGAAAAAAGTCAGCCAATTTTACTATCCATGTATGAACAAACTTCCATCAGAAAAGGACTAAGAAAATTATCTGTGAGTAAGTAGATCCATACTTTTCCCTTCTGCATTTTAGAGTCACTGTGTCTTTCTTTCAAATGAACAATATGTGAAAAGTTGGATACTGTACTGACCTCACTGCTTTATATGGAACCTCCCAAAACATTAAATGCATTAAGCAAGAATTAGCTCGCCTACTCTTTCCATTAGTCGCGTTTTTCCAGGTTTTGCACTTTAACATGGATTAACATACTAGAGTTTTTTTTAATCTTTTGACGAAGACCCGACCATGTCAAACCTGACAAAGCCAATAAAGAAGACAGAGCAAAGAAGGAGTAGAGAAGGGGCCTTGTGCTCCACTTTTTTTTTTCTATTTTCAAGATAGAAAATGACCTAAACCTTCATTGTATCTACTTGCTCCTTTGCAGAATGGAAATGAGGAGCCACCTTCAAGATTCCTAAGACTTGCACGATTCATGAGCTATGGGTTGAGCAATTAAGGCTTAACTTCCTGTCAACTTTGCATCACTTTAAATGCTTTCCCTACTTCATCTGCTTTTACACCCTGAAAGCTCATTAATCAAATCTATTCTAAACAAATTGAGTAAAGATATAACTGAGAGTGGCACTGTAATATATATAAGGGGGTTGGGCTTTGCTGGTCATAAAGTCCACACAGGAAACAAATATACATACCCCAAATTATGTCAAATTAATAGATATTACACATTGAGTAAAAGACAGGAGGTGGCAGAAATGAGTTTATTAGAGGGACAATGCATGTAGGACGTTTTGAAGACAAGGTGAGGATGGCGGGTTTGAGATGGTTTGGACATGTGCAGAGAAGGGACATGGAGTATATTGGTAGGAGAATGCTGAGGATGGAGCCACCAGACAGGAGAAAAAGAGGGCAAGAAGGACGTTTATGGATGTGGTGAGGGACAACATATAGGTAGTTGGTTTGAAAGAGGCAGATGTAGAGGACAGGGTATTGTTGATGCTCCGCTGTGGTTACTGCTGAAGGGAGGGCCTGAAAGGAGAAGAAAAAGACAAAGGAGTACCTATATTGTAAGGCACCTGCTGCACAAATATGAATGCATGTTGTTTGAGTGTGTTCAAATTGCTGCTAATTGTATATTTACAAAAAAATACACACCAAGTCAGTATCAGGTTAATTCCCCTGTGCAATCCCGCAAAAACTTTCACACACCTTCAACAACACATGACCCTTACTAAAAACCCGGAGATGACCTAATGTTTTTACTCTGGCCCAGGCAATGTGTTCAGCATCACTGGTTATTTACTGTGATGCTTTTCCTCATAATCAAAACATGCACAATAGCAAAAGACGTGCAAACAGAAGAGCAGCAAAGCGTTGAGCGTGTCTAAAAAGGCTGAACAGGACACACTCCAGCTGGCAGCCAATGTTTAGGAACCACAGAGGAAGAGCGGATCTGGCAGAAGTTTATACATGAAAATGTGCCGCTACACTCCTTCAGCAATCTCGCCTAATCCCTGAGCTTGTCCGGCCTTATGAGGGCTGTGATTTTTCCAAGTTTTGGTCTTTTATTCAACAATTCAAATTAATCCAATAAATCAAATGCAATCCAGAAACAGGAACCTGCAAAGCCTGGACACGTTTGTTTAATGCACTTGATTCTACAGACTTCGAAATAATTATAACCATGAGATGGAGAACAATCACACCATTAAATGTTCCCAAAAGAGAAAGCCAGTGATTGGTTTAATAAGACGAGACAGTTACATGTAGACATTGGAGAAGTAAGCTCATCTTGCAGATTGTGTAGACAAAAGTTTTACATTTGCCAAACAGTTCCCTGATGTTAATACTGTGTCCTTCTGCACTGCGGTCCACATCTGCCCAAATATCAAATTCTCAAGCACGCCTTGGTTTTTGTTTAGCCGAGGTGTCACGTTATCCGTCATTTGCGACGAAAGCCAGGGTAATCCATTCTTTATGGATCAACAAACTCTACCACATATCCAAAGAGCTCGGTCATACATCAGACTTTCAATTCCGCTGTATGATTTGGAGCCGTATATCACAAAAGTGAGAATTACAATTAGTCATCTTTGTGCAAGAATCACAAAATCCACTGTTTCCCATTGATGCAGTTTGTAACTTAAACGTCATTTTTTTATTTTATTTTATTTTTGAAAGTATTTTTGTAGTATTTGGGAACAAAACATCCGGCATTTGGCAGTCATATCCAAGACACGTCTTATGAGTCGTCTTAGATTTACTGCATGGCCTGTCCATAATTGAAGGGAGAGTGAGAAAGAGAGAGACAGATTGGAGAAATGGACTAAACCAGTCACTCTGGCAGTCTGTGTATGCCGAGAGCTAATGTTTCACAGCCCATTTAACCACTAGGCCATTTTTCAAAGCCAAATTCCCTCACACGCTGCTAAAAGGGTGTGGACTCACACAAATCACACATACACATACAGTAAAAGGATGAGAGACATAACAAAATGAACATGTTATGTCCTGTCTAGATATTAAAGGTCACATATGTGTCCCACAACCCCTTTATCTCAAGGGCCAGACCAAACAAGAGGCATCTGAGGAATAAAATAACAAACAAGCATTATTTATTTTTAGTTAAAGCACATGCTTCATGTTGAGCAACATGCGCCTCAGAACACAAAGGAGACACCGAAAGTCAGAGCTTGCTCAATGGCAGGGAATATTTAAATGCATAAAATACATTATATGGATAAACTTTTGTGGACTCATGTATGATTTTTTAACATCTTATTCCAAATATAGTCCCCATTTCCTGTTATAATAATCCTCACTCTTCTGCGAAGATGTTCCACTAGATTTTGCTATTGGAGATTTGTGCTCATTCAGCCACAAGGGGTGTTAGTAAAGTCAGGTACTGATGTAGGTGAGGTAAGGAGGACTGGAGTGCAGTCAGCATTCCAATTCATCCTAAAGGTGTTCAATTGGGTTAGTATCAGAACTCTAAAGCAGGAGATCTTCCACTATAACCCATTTAAAGCATATATCATGAAGCTGACTTTGTGCACATGGACACTGTAATGCTGGAACAGGTTTGGGTCTCCTAGTTCAAGTAAAGGGAAAGTTTAATCCTGAAAAAGTCAGTTGTCCCAAAACTTTTGTATATATAAAGTATAAATAGTGGGTTTCAAACGTTCCCAAAAAACTTAAAAGATAAGAATTTAATGAATTCTGCTATTTCAGTATTTTTAGTAATTCTATAATATATCTGAACATTAATCTACATTATTGGCTGGCTTTGTGCACTGGGGCATTTTTATACTGGAACAGGTTTGGTCTTCCAGCTCAAGTGATGGAGAAATCCAAAGACAGCCTATACAATTGTTCATCTACTGAAAGGTAATAAAAGATCTGTGGCTTCTGTATTTGTCTCCAGATGTTTTACAAATATATATCACTTAAAAAAATTCCTAGACTTGAGTTTATTGTTCATTCACATTGGTGTTTAATGGAAGTAAATTACATACACAATTTTTTTGATAATACTATTAAAAATACAAAATATGGCAAAAAGAAAAATCGCATATATTAGTAGAAGATAAATTAATACCAAAGCCAGATGTTAAACATGATGACATGCCTGCAAGTTTGTAACAACTTTCACTAATGTGAATGAAATGTCATCTGATTTTCATGAGGTTTTGTGTACAGCAAGAAAAACAGACATTCCATGACAGCATTTTTTATCCGGCTTTTTTTTCATTAACTCACATCTTATTGTTCGACAAATCTGTAAGTTTTCAATAATAGCAGAGAGAGAGAGAGAGAGAGAGAGAGAGAGAGACAGACAGACACCATGAAACAAAAATAATCACTCAACATATTCTTCAAATATGATGTACTAAAAGGTTTACTGTAGAAAAACAGGTTTTCACAATGTACAAAACAGTTCAAGTTTGTCTAAAAAAAATTGAAGGAAAATGTTATGATGGAGCAAGGGAGGGAAAGAAATTCTACACATGCTATATATCACAGAAACACTCATACAGAAAAAAGCATTGACACACCAGAGATATAAAAGACAAAAAAAAGCATTTACTGTTGCTATACATACAATCAATTTGAGTAACAGCTTTAATTTGGGCAGGATCACAGTAAATCCCAAGTCAATACTGGAAACAGTGGGAATGAAGCATTCACCTTGAAGAGGGGGAAAAACTGTCTTTGTACCATTTATAGTATTCACAGTGAGGTGCCTGATTTGACCCACAGTCAGTTAGAAATTCCATATTTCCACTGTCAGAATTCACCACATTCCGTGTCCATTGTTCCGATTTTCTGGTCATTAAAACCAGAAATGGAAAACCCGGAACTCTTCAGATGAATCTGAGAACTGAAATGAGTAGAATAGTGACTAGTTTGTTTTTATGACTGTGTCATTTTTACAGACGTGGGACATAAAGCATGCAGGCACAAAGACGGCTACATTCCCATAAACTAATGCGTCTCGGCTGTCTATTCGCTTTCCCATTTGTGTGCGAAATGAACTAGTGATACACCCACACAGCCATTTCCTTAGTGTTTTATAGATATATGGGGAGAATGATCACATCATTTAGGAGGCTTTACCAGTCATCTTAGACCTCGACCCTTACTTTCTAACTGAACATCTAATTCTATGAGGGAAATTCAAATCCAGGACTTCTGAGTTTATAAGATAAAAGAACTAATTTGTCGAAATGTTTCTAGGTTACATATGTAACCCTGGTTCCCAGAGGGAACGAGACGATGCATCAACAATGCTTTGGGAACGCCTCTGTGTGACCACCCTCTGAACCGCGTGTACAATCTGTCCAATTGAACTGCGTGCGACCAGAGAGCTATGATAGCACGTGCAGTGGAGACAGCTCTAACTTCGGGAGAGTGAGGGAAGCGCTCGCAGGGATGCAAGGATGCTTGGGGAACCAGGATTACATACTGTATGTAACCTAGAGATGTTCCCCTTTGGGAACTTCAGCTGCCAGACCGACAAATCCCTGCTTAGTGTGGATGGGCACAGCTAGGTCGATGAACTGAGGGGCCAGGAGTGGCGCTAAAGTCAAGGCTGTAAGGCCTGACAAAGGTCAGATGGGTGGACCAGCCCGCAGCATTGCAGATGTCCTGGAGAGAAACCCCAGAGGGAAAGGCCTTAAAGGCCAACACACTCCAGATAAAGTGAGCTTTGACCCCGAAGGAGTGGGGAGACCAGAGGACTCATAAGAGGAGAAGATAGCACCACAATTCACCTGCTGAGGGTCTGCTAGTTGGCAGGAAGACGCCTTTTATGCTAATCATAGCAGATGAACAGCTGGTCGACTATCTGCACAGGGTAGTTCTGTGGACGTATGTGTCTAGTGCTCGCACAGGACACACCGATTAAGCTTCTCCTGGTCGGGAGTATAGAATGCTTGGACTGGTCGTGGGGCAACAGAGGGAACCTCATGCAAAGGCTCGAAGGGAGGCTAGAACAGGGCCTGCAGAACTATGGCCAGATTAAACAAAGGCACTCTAGGCCATACCTGAGGCCTCAGGCTCTAGGTACCAAGAAGAAAACCTGTCACTAATGTTTTTTTTCCAAGTGACTGCTCAGCAAGCGGAGCATAATGTGCAAAAGCAGACACGTAAGTCTGTAGGGTGGAAGAACTGTTTATGAAGGAATTTCAGTACTGGGCAAACTGGGCAGTTAACTGGATCTAACTGATGGTTCTTACACCATATATTGAAAAGGTGGCATTTCGCTGTATACAACCTCTTCATGGAGGAAGATCTGGACTGGAGAATGGTCTCAATATCCTCGGCTAAGAGACCATAGGCTATAAGCCTCAGCCTTCACAACTCCGAGAAGGGCTACCAGGTCCGCAAATCATCACCGGCCTGGCCAGCAAGGGCTACCAGAAGGAGACAGATTCCATCCCAGCAAGCGGTACAACAGGGGGAAAACATAACTTTGCCTATGCCTGCTCCATGACAATGTGAGGTCTATCGAGTCGCAAACAGGTACACTTATGCTCTGTAAAACTTTGTCCATATTTGCTCCACCACTTCTGGGTAGAGCCTCCATTTCATTCGGCCCTTGCCTTGAAGGGGCATCTGCTCCCTGGTTTAGGCAACCTGGGATGTATATTGCCCTCAGTGTGAGCAGATTCCCTTGGGCACACAGGTTGATGTAAGAGACAATGGATGTGTTGTCCGTACGGATCAGTACTTGTCAGGGGGAAGGACCACCTCTATGGCTACTTTCCTTAAAAGAGTGTTTCCATTTTTGTCCATGCCCAGAGCCAGCTCGGGACCCACCAGAGTGGGAAACACCTTATTGAATTGAGGTGGCAGATACCCAAACTGAATTTTGTAGCCTTTTTCCACAGTGCGCAGGACCCATCGAGACACGTCTGTCAGGAGTTTCCAGGCTGCCAGATAGTCTACTAATGGAATCAGTCTCTTGAGACCAACATCTGGCATGTTTAGAGCAGCTCGAGAGGTGCCCTGAAGTTGTTCTAGAGGCTCCCTGAAAGGCAGTGCCCAAAACCTCTGTTACTGGGAGGCACTTGCTGGAGACCGCTGTCCCCTGAAACACCAAGGTTGGCAGGGTTATAAAACTATTTTTTTTTTATTGCACTGAGGAGAGGCAGGCACTATGTACTGAGGCATACACCACCCCACCCAAGCAGGACCTCTCACAGGTCCTAAATGATCAGGACATTTTTGGAGGGCCACCTAGAGTCCCTGGCATAAGGGGAGTGCGAGTGGCGATGGAGAGACTGGTCTGTGGCATGACGCAGTTCAAGGATGTCGACATTTTTATATTCTCTCCCTCATACACTTTGCCCACCAAAGCCAAGGAGGTTCAAAAAAGCTTGGTAGGCAACACTGTGGCCTTGAGAGACAATGCTGCACAAGGAAAGAGATAGCTCACACGCATCTCCTCGACCCTGGGAATCGCTCCATAACCGCACTCCCTCAGTCCCACTACATTAGAGTAGAAGGAAACATTGGGGCTGAAGACGGGGGCCGAATAAGGATTATTCCACGACCTGGACAAAAAAAGGAAGGCCCCAGTGTGGAGGCAGTGACCAAGCTCACAGGAAACCCTCCCTAGTTTGTTCTGAGGACACAGCTCCTGCTTTTCCGCAGGCCAAATGATGTTAGTTTAGATGCAGCTTAAATCATTACTCCAAAAGTTCCTTAAAGTGGATGGGCTGTGAAGGCAAGTCCACAGATTAATCCTGCATGGGGCCCCCTTCATCCCCCTTTTTGGAGAAAGAGATTTGGAGTGTCGAGCCCTCTCCACCCAAGCCTAAGAAAGGCACTGAATCTGGCATGTAAAGAAGTGGGACGAGAACTACAAGGAACGCTGACGAGAACCCCATTTTCAAAGAGCACTCTCCGGGAGCGGAGCATACACATAAGCATGTGTGCACAATGGGGGCAGTTGGGAAACGACCGATCATGCTCCGCCCCAGACACACGGCCAAGGAATAAGCTTAGAAAATTAGCCTGAAGGATTGCTTACCTCTTTACATTACCTTCTTACCTTTGGCTTGCCATAGCAAAACCCAAGAGAAGCAGGAATATCACTGCACATGCATTCATAGCTACCTGGTCGCTACATCACTTCGCTGGTTCCATTGGACAAATTACACATGTGGTTCAGAACATGGTCAAGCAAAGGCAGTCCCAAAGCATTGTTGACAGAGCTTAAGTTCACAAAGGGGAACTACTACACACATACACGTATCCAAGCATTTAACTAATGCCAGTAAAGGTTCAGCATAATGTAGAAATTTGCTAAAAATGCTGAAATGCTGACCTCCGAGGAACATGTCGATTATCCAGGATCAGGCATTCCACATTCTTAATGTTCACATGAAATGACTGGGGCTGGGAACCACCACGACAGGGATGGTCACTGCGGAAGTACAGCCATCTTTAAATCGTTTACACCTTCAACATGTCTTACTGCGGCTGAGCGTCTAATCACCATTAAAGTCGGTGATACTTGTTATCAGTAAATGTCCTCTGGTTTTACACCTTCGTTCAGTAGAAAATTCATCACCACATGCTGTTCCATGGACTAACACTGTTGTCTGCCAAATTGATTGATTGAATGGTCTCTGGACTGACTCGCCACTACTGCATATAATACCTGCATATAAGAGATTTTCTCCTGGAAAATAGCAGCGACTATTTTGTACAAATTAAAATTTTAATACAACCTAAAATACATCATATTCCCCTTTGTAAATTTAGGAACTAGAGGAAAATGGATATGCATTGATCAGTAGCTTTAGTGCAAAATAAATAAATAAAGCAGCAAATGACACAAAATGGTGACATCTGAAAGTGAACTTGAAGGTTGTTTTTTTTTTCTTAAGCATGAATACAAAGCTACACCAGAGAAGACTTACACTTTTTTAACAATTGATAATAAAAATGTTCTCCAACACTTTTTTGGTGTTTGTGTGCGATGTCAGACCTGAAACTTGAAAGATCCCATGTCATCTTTACAATGTCTAATGGTCTTTCTTCGAAGATGTTAAAAGCTTTCTCACACATACACACAATGCTAACATACATAAAGAGGAGATTATTTGGATGTGTGTGTGCATGTGTGTGTGTGTTTGGTGTTCTGTGCATCATCAGCTCCGCTAATGGCTACAAGAGTCGATTCAGTGCAGTCAGTTGTCTGTTAAATCACATTAGCACGTGCTTTGAAGCAACATCAAAGTTTAATCAGGAACCTCTGTCTGGTGCTAATTCTTGTATTTGACCATTTTGCTTTGATCAAAGCTGTATGGGATGAAACTGTCTGCCTAACACACACAAAATAACCATTTTCCCTGTCATTTTCAACTCACACTATAGATATATTAGTCTACTAAAGGAAAGCTGTTATTAACATTTAACAAATGTGTAATGTTAAAGTTTTAAGAGAATAGAACCGTGAAATTAAAGCGTTTGTCAAAGTATTTTTGATTAAGATTTTATATGTAAACCATGTGGACATAATTGGACAAAATAACAAAGATGACAGGTTGTGATGTAGAGTGAGAATTCCTGCAATATATTCAGTGTTCCAATTAATTTCAGTAGTATTTAAAAGCTAGATAGCCAGCAAATCAATCTCCACTCAAGCCCATGTAAACTATATCTTCAGGTAGCTGGTTTTGTGCACAGGGACATTGTCATGCGGGAACATGTTTGGGTCTCGTAGTTCAAGTGAATGATTAATTTAATGCTATAACATCTGAAAACCTTCTATGAAGTTTGTAATAACAGTTTGGAAAAGAACCACGTTTCTGAAAAAGACAGTTGTCTCAGTGCTCATATACACATTACACATAAGACAAATAGCCAAAAGCATTTGTTAGGAAAAATGTTATCAGTTTGAGTAATTAAATATTCTAAAATTAATCTTAAAGACATTAATCCTAATGAAATTTAGTTTTTTCCTTTGACTAATTTTATTGCAGTGCCATTTTGAGACATTTAATCTGTCTGAGGCAACATAATGCTAATTAGCCACATTCCTGTTACAATGAATTGCAATAAAAAGTCTTTAAAAAGTTATAAAAACAAACATAAAAACTCTATAAACCCTAATACTGATTACTACATAATTAATTGCCAATTCTGAATTATCAACCTGGATTATCTAATTGAATCAATGAAAAGAAAAAAGAAATGACTGAATAATTATGGTTTTGGTTTAGTTTAATGAACCAAAACTAAAACCATCTCTACAGACAACAAAAATGTTCATTCTGAAAGTCAAGCAGAGATGCTGCAATTCTTCTTGTTTTAACTGGTATTTCTAATCAGACCCAGGCAAATGTAATCATCAGGCTGAGTGTTTAGGTAATCAGTCTGTCTGCATGTTAGAAATCCCAGCCAGGATGTGTGGAGTCGAGTGTGAAGTGGTGGATAATTTACAACCAGTTTTTGAACATTATTAATTCCGGAAGTGGGCTCATGTTCCATAATCTGGAATCAGAAAGTAGGTAAGAAATTGGTATAAATTAACTCTCAAGTCTTGTTTGTCTGCTTGATCCAATATAAAAAGGATTTAATTGAAAAAATAATTTTGTTCTAGATGTGAAAAAGCCCCAATCTAAAATGCATATCCATCAGCTCCCTATTGCAGCACGGATCAGGGAGTCGGCCTTTTAAAGGGTTCTATTTAAATCGCAAAATTCTTCCAACAATAGAATGTTCACTCCCTAAAAAATCCCATAATGCACCAAAAAAAAAAAACAAGGGAGCAATGATTCTGAATATATTCCTTTACTGATTTACTGACATTGTATTTTTGAAGCAATGTATTCAATGTAATGCATATGGAAGTTGTTATTAATGCTGTAGCTCTTGATGATTACTAAAGTAGCATTTTATTAGTTTTTAATCAATTTGATGTTCTATATGCGATTTGTTTGAGCATAATAACTTTTAGCTGTTTTAAAGCATAATTTTTTTAAACCACTAGCCTATTTGAAGTGTAACAAAAACGTGATGAAATAAACAAATGCATATGTCACTAAAACTTAAATATTCAACAAACACTATATAGACAAAGGTATTGGGAAATCTGACTTTCCCAGCCATATGTGGTACTTAGCCAAAATTTTACCACAAAGTCAGAGGTACACAGTTGAATAAGATGTCTTATGGTGCAGGAGCATAACATTTCTGACCTCACATCTATTGAACACCTTTGAGATGAATGAAAATGCTGACTGCAACCCAGGTCTCCTCACACTACTTTACTTGATTTTACTAACACCCTTGTGAATGAGTCAGCACAAATCTGAAAGCATTTCCAAAATCTAGTGAAACATCTTACCAGAAGAGTGGAGGTATGTCGATTGTTAATAAATACCAGTGGTGATGTTTTAAAATGCAACTAGAAAATGAGTCAGTGGTGTCAATGTGTATTGAGTTAAAATCCTGACCATAATATACTGATTCATGGCCTATGGAGCTAAAGTGCTGATTGTGCTGCACCCTGGACCACATAAGGAATAGCACACAACACATTGTATTTGTCTTTTGCTTCTTGTTTTCTGTTTCTCTACATCTTTTGAGTACTTTGTCCAGATCCTTGGTTAACACTAGACTATACTGAATGACTGCTTAGACAGTTTTTCTTCAGTATCTCTTCAATTGGAGACCATTCTGTGCAGCTGGCGTTGGTTCCCCATCAACAGCTTAAAGATCCATGAAGTTACAGAGCAACTAAAGAATTTCGAGGATGGACTGTAATTAATATCAACAGCCTACCACAATTGCTCAGGACCACAGGTTGCATAAACAGTTTTGCATTTAAGTGCCGATTAAGTTCCTCTCAATGTTTCCTCCTCACACCATCTCAGGAAGTTTTTCATTGCCACAGTCGCCCGGCTCACACATTAGGGATAAACTTACACTCACAAACAAGAAACAAATCTATAGGTACTAAACTTATACATTCTTTTATAACCTCGTGTTTCTTTAAAGCTGCCTTGAGACAATGTCTCTTGGTAAAAATGCTATACAAATAAAAATGATTTGAATAGGATTTGAATCATGAGAGATTTTCTTCCTGAGAATAGCAGCATGAATATTTGCATAACTCCGAACATGATGTCTGGTGTTTGCTAAGGAATTTGCTTACTAATGCTTCGTAAATATAGCATTGAACAAATAGGGCAGAGGGACAATGGGACGGTTATTTGGAATCTGATGAATGCTGAGAATATGATGACTCACACTGGTTTAGATGGAAGAATTAGCGGAAAATGAGAAAACAATGACAGTGAAGGAACGACGCTTGATTTCTGCTTATGATGCGGAATGAAAAAATCCAACAGTTTTAACAGGGATGTGTAAAGATGTCAAATCAGAGTTGAAGTCATTGAAGTGTAAATTGGGCACTTTCCATTTCCACTTACATGTATCTTGATAAAATGTGATTTTTTTAATTTAACAAAAAAACTATTTTTGTCTATAAAAGCTCAGAGGAAACCCACATGGACCAAATCGTTTCTAAAGGAGGAAACAAATGAAAACTGGAATTTGCGTGCTGTTCATATCTTTAAAATCCGCTCCATTTGATTTCTATGCAGTTGGTTAATCAGGAATTCAATGACATCGATGTTCTGACTAATGACTTGTTTTTAACTTGATTCTTATCATGTGGGAAAAAAACATAAGTCTACCAGTATTGCTATTTTTTTACACATCTTTTTGCACACAAGCCCAATGACAAGAGAAATTAGCGATATCCATGTTCAAACACGCATTCCTTCACACTAGGAATACAGTTTGAAGGAATTGCTGGTTCCTGGAAGAGTCCTCCTCACTGGTGTACACATCACTGCCTCCATATTGCCTCATTTAATAGGAAATAGAAGTCAGAACCTTTTGATCAGCCCCTCGTCGAGTGAGCGAATTCAAGAGATTTGTGAAGCAGATGTAACCATCTTTAGCAACAAGACCTCCTTTTTCTTCTGCTGTTCAAGCTGAACTGAACATCAGATTCACACCATCCGACTCCAATGTAATCCAGATGGTCATGCGGATTTCTTGGCGAGTCTGCCACTTTTGACCATATGCATCCACGGTGTCAATCTTGGTGACTGTTATTTTTAAAACTTAATCCTGTATTATTGTTTTGGTGTAAGATTTGGGATTGCTCAAAAGAGATTGGAATAGCGGTTCTCTCAGACGCTCTGGGTGTTAATTAATCTGATCTCGAATTAACGCTGTGCTCCCTACAGAGTGGGACTTGGGTTGTTTTGGTGTCTAAAGGTGAGAGATGGTTGATTCTTAATTCAAATGTATTCTTCCTTCAGAAAATCTGGACTGGCAGGAATTCTGATTTACAGTAATAGCAAGCATGATAAATATTACAGTACATAGCCATTACTATGTGTGTGTGTGTGTGTGTGTGTGTGTGTGGGTGGGTGTGTAAGTTAACAGGGCCCCATTCTTTAGTCACTGTCTGCTCATCCACCGCTTTACTGATGTCTCCTAACATTAATCATCCACATTCCATACAATCAGCCTTTCATACAGAGGGATTAATGATAAATCCAGAGAGACAGTGTGACTGTCTGTTTCATTGCTCACACACACACACATGCTTACGTCTTCCTAGAACTTTCCATTGACATAATTATCCAATTGAACCCAATCTTCGGTAACTTTAAAGAAAGCTTTCTTTTGTTTTTTTTTTTTTTTACAAAGTGGATTGGACACCTGGCCATAAGAGTTGTACCTGCTTTTTGAACATCCCATTCCACATTTAGTCCCCATTTGCTGTTATGATAACCCCACTCTTTCGGGAAGATGTTCCACTCCATTTTGTTGTGTGCGTGTAGAGATTTGTGATCGATCAGCCACAAGAGCTTTAGTAAAGTCAGGTACTGATGCAGGTGAGGTGAGGAGGCCTAAAGTGCTGTCAGCATTCACATTCATCCCAAAGGTGTTCAATATAGTTGAGGTCAGAGCTCTATAGCAGGCCACTCAAGATCTTCCACTCCAACCCATGTAAAGCATATCTTCATGGAGCTCACTTTGTGCACAGGGGTATTGTCATGCTGGAACATGTTTGGGACTCCTAGTTCAAGTGAAGGGAAAGCTTAATGCTATTGTATCCAAGGATGCATTACACTTAAATATCAGCTCAGGAAAAACATTTGAATAAAAAAAAAAAACTGCACAAAGCAGTGAAATGTTTGTAATGCATACATGAATCCCTGAGTTACACTGGGATCTATCAATTAACTAATGAGCTGACAGCTCAGTGTATGTTGTTAAAATATTGTTTTAATGGCGCGTTCCCCAAAATTGTTTGCGCCACGTACCGGATTAATGTTGGACAGTATTTTTACTGACCGGCCATTAAGGTGTGGCAGATAAATACAACAAAATAAAACGATACAACCATAAAAATTGGTATTTTGGAAAAATGGAAAAATAGATTTTGAAGAATACAAGATAAAATAAAAGGTAAGAAGGAAGGAACAATGGAATAAAAGTTGAATAAAATAGCAAAATAGCAAAACATTTAGTAAAAACATAGCAAAAGAAAAAAAGGAAGGAAGGAAGGAAGGAGGTAAGGACAAAGTGCAGATTACAGTAACATTGTAAGCAGATTAGTGAAAATTCTTCCTTTCTCCTTCCCTCTTTCTTTCTATCTTCTATCATATTATATCCTTTCTTTGCTGGTTATTTCATCCATTTTTTCTCACCCTTCTTTATTCTAGAAGCATATAATACGGAATAAGATAAAGAAAAGATAAACCTTTATTCATCCGACAGTATGGACATTTCCAAGAATGTATGAATAAAGAAATAAAAATAACGTACGTATGAAATGAAGGATAAAAAAAAGAAAGATTGTAAGCTGCGAGGATGTATGTGAGAAGAAAAAAGGAAGGAAAAGAAACACAAAAACAGAACGAAAGAAATCAATGAAAATATTGGGAGGATGGACAGATGAAAGTGTTGTTCTTGTTATCTACATGCCTAGAGGCGCTTCATGTGCTTTGTGTTCGGACACTCAGCCCTCATTGTCCTGTACACGGAATCACTGAGCGTCTCCAGAGACTGAAAACACTCTGAGCTACAAAGACAATCGTCGTCTCTCAACTCTAATCTATATCACTCTGAAGTAACGGCTACCAAAAGCCAAAACATCTACAGAGAGCCGCCACAGTGCTCTATAATCCAAACAAGTGGAAAATCAGTAGAGGGAGAGGAAAAGAAAGAAGAAGAGGCATGCTGCAGAGATTCCTATCATTTACACAAAGATCTGAGATGAAGATGAGATCTCGGTTTGAAGTCTTACTCTTGTGTTGTGTTTGTGTTTCAGGTCTTTATTGTGTAGCAGATAAGAGCATGTCCTGCTTGTGTGTGAGCATCTCTCATAACCTCTGTGCTTTACAATGACAAGTGAGCACAAAGATGAGAAAGGTTTGAGTTTACAGCAAGTCTCTGTTCATGAACACTGAAAACGCTACACATGTATAAATAAGTTCTCTTCTTTTGCTATATACAGTAGGATTGCAGACATTTTTTCTCGAATGTTTTTCTTACATTTTTTACACTTTAAAATTCTTTCAAAAGTAAAAAAGGAGAAACTTGCATTGATCTACCGTGCTGCTTAATAGTACATTGTGATTAGTTTATTGGACATTAAATAATAATTTACAATAAATTGCAATACATTTAATTATTTCAATTAATTATTCATTCTAAAATTATTTATTAGAGATTATATTCCAAATTCATCTAAAGATGTCCTACTTCAGTCTACATTTATAATCGAATAGAAGGAGGGAGAAAGAAACGAAGAAAGAAAGAAAGAAAGAAAGAAAGAAAGAAAGAAAGAAAGAAAGAAAGAAAGAAAGAAAGAAAGAAAGAAAGAAAGAAAGAAAGAAAGAAATGATAGCTGGAATAAAATCAGGAAACAAGGAAGAAAAAAGGAAGGAAGGAAAAAAGGAAGGAAGGAAGGAATGTTGTACTGTAGCAATGAAGTGTGAAAGAAAGAAACATAAATGATTATAAAGTAAGGAGGGCAAGAAAAAGTATGAGCAGTTGAACAATAAGGAAGGAGAAAAGGATTTGTACCGACTGGCCAGGCAGAGGGACCAAGCTGGGAAGTATGTGATGCAAGTTAGAGCAATAAAGGATGGAGATGGAAATGTGTTGACTAGTGAGGAGATGGAGAGGGGTATTCTGAGCAGCTGATGAACGAGAAAAATGAGAGAGAGAGAAGGTTGGATGATGTGGAGATGGTGAAGCAGGAAGTGGATAGGATTAGTAAGGAGGAAGTGAGAGCAGAGATTAAGAGGATGAGGAGAGGAAAGTCGGTTGTACCAGATGACATACCGGTAGAAGCATGGAGATGTTTAGGAGAGATGGCAGTGGGTTTTTTAACCAGATTGTTCAACAGGATTCTGACAGGTGAGAAGATGCCTAAGGAATGGAAGGAGTGTGCTGGTACTGATCTTTAAGAATAAGGAAGATGTGCAGGCCTGCAGTAACTACAGGGGAATAAAGGTGATCAGTCACACCATGAAGTTATAGGAAAGAGTAGTGGAAGCCAGGCTGAGAGAAGACGTGACCATCTGTGAGCAACAGTATGTTACATGCTGAGGAAGAGCACCTACAGATGCATTATTTGCTTTGAGAATGTTGATGGAGAACTATAGAGAAGGTCAGAAGGAATTGCATTGTGTATTTGTGGATTTAGAAAAAGCGTACGACAGGGTGGAGAGAGGAGTTGTGGTATTGTATGAGGAAGTCAGGTGTGTCAGAGAAGTATGTGAGGGTGGTGCAGGACATGTATAAGGACAGTGTGACAGCAGTGATGTGTGCAGTAGGAACGACAGACTGGTTCAAGGTGGAGGTTGGACTGCATCAAGGATCGTCTCTGAGCCCTTTCCTGTTTGCATTGGTGATGGGCAGGTTGATGGACAAAGTCAGACAAGAGTCTTCGTGGACTATGATGTTTGCAGATGATATTGTGATTTGTGGTGAGAGTACTGAGCAGGTTGAGAAGAGCCTGGAGAGGTGGAGGTACGTGGTGGAGAGAAGGTGACTGAAAGTCAGTAAAAGTAAGACAGAGTACATGTGTGTAAAGGAGAGGAGGGGCAGTGGAGGGGTGCTTTTGCAGGGAGAAGAGGTGGTGAAGATGGAGGAGTTCAGATACCTGGCATCAACAGTGCAAAGTAATGGAGAGTGTGTTAGAGAAGTAAAGAAAAGAGTGCAGGCAGGGTGGAGTGGGTGGAGAAGAGTGATAGCAGGAATGATTTGTGATAGAAGAGTATCTGCAAGAGTAAAAGGGAAGGTTTATAAGACTGTGGTGAGACCTGAGATGTTGTATGACTTAGGGTGTTTTCACACCTAGTTCGTTTGAGCCCTCCAAATGCTCTCAGAGCAGTTCAGTGTGTATATGTGAACAAAACAAGTGATCTCAGACCCCTTAAAAGGACCCAGAAGTGAACCGTACTGAGACATCCGGAGGTGTACGGTTCTTTTGTGGGTCCGTTTGTGGTTCGATTTGTTTGTGGCATGTGAAAGCAATGAGGTCCCGGAGGCTTGCCATACCTGCAGCCGTGTTCTGTCACTGCTGAAACACAAAACTTTTCGACATTGCAGATGGCGGAGTCGTGTGGTCTTATGAAGAAAGCTGTGCACTTATTGATATTTGGAAAGAGGATGGCATTAAACGCCAACTATTCTCAACACATAAAAACATAAAGTATTTCTCAAAAACTGCAGGAAAGGGGCTACAACCGAACAGCACTACAATGTCGCGTAAAAGTGAAAAAAATACCACAGAAGTACATAACCACACGTGATAAAATGCGTCGAAGTGGGGAGTCTGCTGAAATCAAGGATTCCTGTCCGTTCTATGACGATTTTAAAGATATTTCGGGTGCAAACCCTTGTGCCATTTTGAATACCCAAAATCCATTGCTGAACAAATTTCTGGGTTCTGAGTTCCTATGAGGTTGAGGTGTGAACACAAAAGGGTCTGAGATCACTTCAATAATAAAGAGGACCAAAAAGAGTACTGGGTTCTCTTTTGAGTCTTTTATATTGTGAACACGAAAAATATATTGTGGTTTGAAAAGGGCGCATGATCAGCTGTGGTGACCCCTAATGGGAGAAGTTAAAAGAAGAAGAAGAAGAGGAAAAAGAAGAAGAAGAAGAAGAAGAAGAGGATGAAGGAGGAGGAGGAGGAGGGAAAGAAAAAAATTAAAGAATGAAGGAAGAACAGTCAATTAGAATAGCAGAGGGAGGAAAGAACAAAGAAAGGAAATATGGCACAAATAAATAATAATGAAAGAAATGAAAGCAGGAATGAATGTAGCAAGAAAAACAGAAATGTAATAGAATAACCAGTGAAATGATAAACATGATTAAAAAAAAATAATTTTCTTACTGAAAGAGCAGTGAAGCTGCATCACATGAACCTGATTTTATTAGCAAGTTGTGAACGAGCTCTGCTTCTCACAGTGATGCTAATCAACAGCGGGTTTTACTATTAAAGAATCATGGATGAATGATCAGGTATGAAACGCTTCATTAAGAAGCCCAAGTGATGCCTCACCTCAGGGCTCCTTCCAGGAAATGCTTATTCAGCTCGTTATCCCAAAAATGGTTCCTGAGAGTTGAAATTCCCAATGCTATCTGAAAATGATCTACTAAAATGGGTGTGTAGCTATGTGTATAGCTGTATGTGTGATATTCTTCAGTGCATTAATGTGTTGCATATGTATTTGAATTGAAAAACAGAGACACACACATGTACATACACACAGGGAATCTAATCACTGGGAAATACTGCAGCTCAGAGATTTCAGATTGGACTCGGGTGCAGGTTTGATTGCTGTTTACTTTACTGTCGATCACACTTACTATCCTCTGTCCCACAAAACCACACTCATTTAACTGATCCGAACACTACGAAGCTGTAGATCATCACAGAGCTGTTACTAAGCTGCAGCTACAGCAACAACTGTCTGTCACCGATTTGTTCTCTAGATGACAGACTGCACAGCACAGACTGATCGTTCTTGATTAGGAATAATCTGTTGTTGTTTATTAGTTTGCATGTTTACATACTAGATCACATGTTAAAACTTGTTGATGAAAATCCTAATGTAACTATGAGATGCCTAGAATCCATGTAAAAATTGTAACTGTTTAAAGCATATTGCATTACAATGCTCTGGAGATAAGCTGCACCTTCTGGGCATCAAAGGTTTTCATGTTCTTGAGATATGAAGCAGAGACAAGACCAAACACCTGCATCCAGAGTGGCACCACGTCTGCCAGAGACCTGACTAATTGAGATAGATGTATGTATAGATGTACCGCATGTGTGGAAGGATGGATGGATGGATGGATAGATGGATGGATGGATAGATGGATTTAAAGTGTCTAATTAAATAATACATAGACAGAAAAGCAGACATACAATAAAGACAACAGATAGACAGACGGAAACATGGATGGATTGAAACGGACTCATTAAAAATACATAGACAGATAGACAGACAATAAAGACAATAGATAAACAGACAGGCAAACAGATATAACTTGGTGGATAGATGGATGGATGGATGGATGGATTGATGGATGGATGGATGGATGGATGGATGGATGGATGGATGGATGGATGGATGGATGGAAACTGACTCGTTTAAAAATACACAGACTGACAGACAGATGATAGAGACAACTGATAGACAAAAAGGGATAAATGGATGGATGGATAGATGGATGGATGGATGGATGGATGGATGGATGGATGGATGGATGAATGGATGGATGGATTAACGGAAACTGACTCATTAAAAAATAGACAGACAGATAGACAGACAGTAGAGACAATAGAGCGACAGACAGGCAAACAGATATAGATGGATGGATGGATGGATGGATGGATGGATGGATGGATGGATGGACGGACAAACAAATATAAATGGAGGAACATAGACAAATGGGCAGCTGAATGGATAGAGTGCACAGATATAAATGAATGTAGATAGATAGATATAGATAGATAGATAGATAGATAGATAGATAGATAGATAGATAGATAGATAGATAGATAGATAGATAGATAGATAGATTAAAAATACACGAACACTCTCTATATATATATTATATTATTATTATATATATCTTCTTCTTCTTCTTCTTTCGGCTGCTCCCATTAGGGGTCGCCACAGCGGATCATCCGTCTCCATACCACCCTGTCCTCTACATCTGCCTCTTTCACACTAACTACCTGCATGTCTTCCCTCACCACATCCATGAACCTCCTCCTTGGCCTTCCTTGTTTCCTCCTACCTGGTGGCTCCATCCTCAGCATTCTTCGGCCAATATAATTCAGGTCCCTCCTCTGCACATGTCCAAACCATCTCAATCTCGCCTCCCTCACCTTGTCACCAAAACATCCTACATGCGCTGTCCCTCTAATAAACTCATTTCTAATCTTGTCCATCCTCGTTACTCCCAACGAAAACCTTAACATCTTCAGCTCTGCTACCTCCAGCTCTGCCTCCTGCCTTTTACTCAATGCCACTGTCTCTAATCCATACAACATCGCAGGTCTCACCACAGTCCTATAAACTTTCCCTTTCATTCTTGCAGATACCCTACTATCACAAATCACTCCTGTCACTCTTCTCCACCACTCCACCCTGCCTGCACTCTTTTCTTTACTTCTCTAACACACTCTCCATTACTTTGCACTGTTGACCCCAGGTACCTGAACTCCTCCACCTTCTCCAGCTCTTCTCCTGCAACCGCACCACTCCACTGCCCTCCCTCTCATTCACACACATGTACTCTGTCTTACTCCTACTGACTTTCATTCCCCTTCTCTCCAGCGCATATCTCCACCTCTCCAGGCTCTTCTCAACCTGCTCTCTACTCTCACCACAAATCACAATATCATCTGCAAACATCATAGTCCAGGAGACTCCTGTCTGACCTCGTCCGTCAACCTGTCCATCACCACTGCAAACAGGAAAAGGCTTAGGGCCGATCCTTGATGCAGTCAACCTTCACCCTGAACCAGTCTGTCGTACCTACTGCACACTTCACTGCCGTCACACTGTCCTTATACATGTCCTGCACCACCCTCACATACTTCTCTGACACACCTGACTTCCTCATACAATACCACAACTCCTCTCTTGGCACTCTGTCATATGCTTTCTCTAAATCCACAAATACACAATGCAATTCCTTCTGTCCTTCTCTATACTTCTCCATCAACATCCTCAAAGCAAATAAGGCATCTGTGGTGCTCTTCCTCGGCATGAAACCATACTGTTGCTCACAGATGGTCACCTTTTCTCTCAGCCTGGCTTCCACTACTCTTTCCCATAACTTCATGGTGTGACTGATCAACTTAATTCCCCTGTAGTTACTGCAGGTCTGCACATCTCCTTATGCTTAAAGATCGGTACCAGCACACTTCTTCTCCATTCCTCAGGCATCTTCTCACCTTCCAAAATCCTGTTAAACAATCTGGTTAAAAACTCCACTGCCATCTCTCCTAAACATCTCACGCTTCTACCGGTATGTCATCTGGTCCAACCGACTTTCCACTCTTCATCCTCTTAATCGCTGCTCTCACTTCCTCCTTACTAATCCTATCTACATCCTGCTTCACCAACTCCACATCATCCAACCTTCTCTCTCTCTGATTTTCCTCATTCATCAGCTGCTCAAAATACTCCCTCCACCTTCTCAACACACTCTCCTCACTAGTCAACACATTTCCTCTCCATCCTTTACTGCTCTAACTTGCAGTACATCCTTCCCAGCTCGGTCCCTCTGCCTGGCCAATCTGTATAAATCCTTTTCTCCTTCCTTAGTGTCCAACCTCTCATACAGCTCCTCATATGCCTTTTCCTTGGCTTTCGCCACATCCTCTTTACCTGCTGCCGCATCTCCTTGTACTCCTGCCTACTTTTCTCATCACTCTGTCTATCCCACTTCTGTTTTGCCAACCTCTTTCTCCTTATGCTCTCCTGCACTTCCTCATTCCACCACCATGTCTCCTTGTCTTGCTTTCTATTTCCAGATGTCACACCAAGTACTTTTCTAGCTGCCTCCCTCATCACTCCTGCAGTAGTTGCCCAATCATCCAACACCTCTTCAACACCACCGAGCCTCTGTCTGACCTCTTCCCTGAACCTCACACTACACTCTTCCTCCTTCAGTTTCCACCATCTTATTCTTCTTTCAGTCCTCACTCTTCTTCTCTTCTTCTTTGCCTCCACAACCATCCTACAGACCACCATCCGATGCTGTCTAGCTACACTGTCCCCTGCCAACACCTTACAGTCTCCAATCTCCTTCAGGTTGCATCTCCTGCATAGCACATAGTCCACCTGTGTGCACCTTCCTCCACTCTTATCGTCACCCTATGATCCTCCTTCTTCTTAAAATAAGTGTTCACCACTGCCATTTCCATCCTTTTAGCAAAATCTACCACCATCTGCCCTTCCACATTCCTCTCCTTAAAACCATACCTACCCATCACCTCCTCATCACCTCTGTTCCCTTCACCTACATGACCATTAAAGTCTGCCCCAATCACCAATCGTTCTTTCCTAGGTACACCATCTACCACTTCATCTAATTCACTCCAGAATCTTTCCTTCTCCTCCATCTCACAGCCAACTTGTGGAGCATAGGCACTGATGACATTTATCATCATCCTTCAACTTCCACCTTCACGATCATCACCCTATCAGAAACTCTCTTCACCTCCACTACACTCTTACTGTACTCTTCCTTCAGAATCACCCCTACACCATTTCTCTTTCCATCCACACCATGATAAAACAGTTTAAACCTACCTCCAAAGTTCCTGGCCTTACTCCCTTTCCACTTGGTCTCCTGAACACACAACATATCTACCTTTCTCCTCTCCATCATATCAGCTATCTCTCTCCCTTTACCCGTCATAGTACCAACATTTAAAGTATCAACCCTAACCTCCACTCTCCTATACTGCTCCTTTCCCTGCCGTCTCTGTAGACGTCTTCCTCCTCTCCTTCTCCTTCTTCGGCCAACAGTAGCCCAATTTCCACTACGAGTGCACTGGCTTGTGCATCCATAATGGCTGGGTTATATATATATATATATATATATATATATATATATATATATATATATATATATTGTGTGTGTGTGTGTGTGTGTGTGTGTGTGTGTGTGTGTGTGTGTGATGG
The DNA here is from genome assembly GCF_014805685.1 of Silurus meridionalis. Lineage (NCBI taxonomy): Eukaryota > Metazoa > Chordata > Actinopteri > Siluriformes > Siluridae > Silurus > Silurus meridionalis. The sequence continues at coordinate 22,510,792 of NC_060890.1, forward strand.
ATATAAGGTTGTTTCCAGCAAGAGAACACAGTTGGATGATTTGTGAGGGCTACAACATTTAGCAGGACATTTAACACTCTGCTTCATTTGTCATCACTGCTACAGCTCAGGACTCGGCAGGTTTCTCCTCAGGATCAGTCTACACAATGATTCTCTTGAGCCCTGTGCACTCCTGCTCCATGTCCCCTCACGCTTGAGTGTCTCATCTGGAGAGAATCAACATGTCTTTAACGGCTTAACTACTCTCTTGGGGACAGTAAGGAGCGCTTAGTATCCTCACGAGTGGCAGGCAGAGGTCATGAGATTACATGGAAGGTGACAAAACATGTAGAGGAGTGTGGAGTGCAGGTGAGGACGAGCGAGAAATGAGAAATAGGTGTTTCTTTACAATGCAATAAATGTGAAAAACGAAGTATTGCCTGTCTGGGCTACTCAAGGGTAAAGTTACAAGGTATAAAGTGATTTATGTGTGTTTGTGTCAGTGAGTTTCTACAGATATATAATGGCCTAGCTAATTATTGCTAATAATTGCAAAAAAAAAAGGGGAAAATGAGTGAAATTGCTAGTTTAAAAAAAAATAAATAAAAAGTGTCTGTAGAACAGGGAGCTGTACATTTTTTTGTCCTATTTTATTTGGTTCAAGAGGGAAGGTGGGTGGATGGATGGATGGATGGATGGATGGATGGATGGATGGATAGATGATAGATAGATAGATAGATAGATAGATAGATAGATAGATAGATAGATAGATAGATAGATAGATAGATAGATAGATAGATAGATAGATAGATAGATAGATTGACTGATTGATTGATTGATTGATTGATTGATTGATTGATTGATTGGTGGATGGTGGATGGATCAGGGTTATGTGCAGACAGACAAATACCCAAACAAATACATGCAGGGATGAATGGATAAATCTATTTATTGAATAATATTGTATATATATATATATATATATATATATATATATATATATATATATATATATATATATATAAAATCAGGTCAACATGTAACGCTCCTCTGTTTTAAAGAGACGTGCAGTCATAAATTCACACACACCAACCCACGTAAAAATCAAACCGACGGTTGGTCCAAACTTAGAACCTCAAATATGTGGAAAGTGCTCGCCTGAGGCCTGGAAGGCCGACACGACCTCCTGAGATTCTCCGATTCCAGCTCATACACACAGACTGTTTAAGCCCTGAAAAATATCAACACCTCAATTTCTTTAAAGTGAGTGATACCTGAAGAGCATGAGGAAAGAGAATTCAATAGCCGCATGGCTTTAGGGTGTATGAGAAAAGCAGCCACCTCCAATTAGCTCCCTGCTGCTCAAGTGTGTAGCCTGGGTGGTGTGAAATAGCAGGAATGTTCCAATCTGATTTGACATGTGGAGGGGATTGTTTCATTTATACCACCCTTCCTCCCCTCATGCACCTCTTTTTTTCAGACTATTTTCCCCTTTCCCTTTCGCTTATTAGTATGCACTGTGGTAACATGATGGGCATGCAACTGGCTCTTTGTTTAGAAAACTAAAATGAATGAATGCTTAGTGCTATCCTTCCCGATAGCATGCCACAGAACCAAATCCAGCGTTATCAATAGGCAATTGGGCGACATGAGAACCAGGGTATGGTTTAGATTTTCCCTGGTGGAGGCCATAGCCATTGTGGTTTGAAATTCAGAGAAGACACACATATTCTATATGGGAAAAAGTATTGAGACACCAGTTGTTTCCAGCCATATGTATTTCTTCTCCAAAATGTAAATTGTATAGGATGTCTGTGGATGACTAGGACTAGGAGACACAACCCTGTACCAGAATGATAACGCTCCTGTGCACAAAGCCATCACCATTAATATTTATGGATTACATAGGTTTGAGTGGAAGATCTTGAGTGGCCTGATATAGAGCTTCGATTTCAATGTTACTAAACACATTTGGGATTTAATTCAATGTTTAGTGCAACCCAGGTCTCCCTAATACATGACTTTACTAACGCTCTTGTGGTTGAATGATCACAAATCTCCAAAAGCTCACTCCAAAATCCAGTGGAACATCTTCCCAGAAAAAATGGAGGTTATTATAATAATAGCAAATGGTGATTAAATGTAGAATTGAATGTTCAAAACACATTGACAGGTGTCCACAAACGTTTGTCTATATAGTGTGTTTAAACAAAGTAAAGGAAATACCATGCTTGTGACAGATTGGCCTCCGGACAAAGAATGTTGACAAAATAAAATGGCGGAATTAGTCAAATCAGTGTTTTATTAGCGAGATCAATACCACCGAGCTTTTCACTGTAAACATTAATGCACATGGAAACGATGTGATGAAATTCAAACCCAGACTGCTGACACATGTTTGCAGGATTGGGGTGTCTTTTAGTGAGCCAAGATATACAGTATAAACCTGAAACATTCCACAGTAGCCACCTTGGCTGAAAAAGTAAACTTGTCTGTGTTGAATTATGTTTGTAGTATTAAACTGCAGCAAAGCACGTGTACTTCATTCTTTTACTCAATACTCGGCACTGATTCTTTGATTCTTCATTTGAGCAAAAACACCTGGTAAAAATTTATATCAAGAAAAATCTATCTATCTATTTATCTATCTATCTATCTATCTATCTATCTATCTATCTATCTATCTATCTATCTATCTATCTATCTATCTAGAGAGAGAGAGAGAGAGAGAGAAAGAGAGAGAGAATATTGGCCAGAATATGGGCCCTTATCTAAGTTATACATTTGGGCAGTTAAGGGGCTAAGGGCCTTGCCCAAGGGCCCAGCAGTAGCAGCTTGGTGGTGCTGGGATTTGAATTTATGACCTTCCAAACACTTTAACCACTGAGCTACTACTTGTGGACACCTGGTCATAAATATGCTACTGTATGTGCTTTTCGAGCATTGCATTCCACATTTAGTCCCAATTTGCTCTTATTATTTTCTCTACTCTTCTGAGATGTTTCACCAGATTTTGGAGTGTGCTTATGGACATTTGTTTTCATCAGCCACATTGGTGTTAGTAAAGTCACAGACTGGTGTAGGGTGAGGAGGCCTGTGGTGCAGTCAGTGATCCAATTCATCCTAAAGGTGTTCAGTAGGATTGAGATCGGAGCTCTATAGCAAGCCACTCAAGATCTTGCACTCCGAAAAATGTAAACTTGATCTTCATGTAGCTCGCTTTGTGCACACGGCATTGCCATGCTGGAACAGGGTTGGGTTTCCAAGTTCAAGTGAACGCAATATTTTATTATACCAGATCCAAAGACATCCTAAACAATTGGTGCCTACAGCTTTGTGGTAACAGTTTGAAGAAGAACCACATATGATAAGAAAGGTCAGGTGTCCCAATATTTGTGTTCACATAGACCAAGTAGCAGCCTCTTACTTTGGCCAGATTAGAGGACAAGACTGCGTCCCATAATTCAGGTAATCTGCTCTCCACTGGAGGAAATCTCTTGTTTTGAAAATAACCAACAGATAATATTTTCTTCATGGTTCATCAAACGTGGTTCCATTAATTTTAGCTTGCCAACTGTTCTTACATAGGCAGTTTATGCATCTGAGTTATAGCTAGATGTATTTAGTTAATCTTTTTTTTTGGTAAATGCCTGATGTTCTTTTGTGATTCAAATGATGCCCAGAAAAGGCACTTCAGAGTAGATCAGCATGAATGGTGGTGCTTTAAACTAGAACATCATAGCACAGTAAATTCTTTCTTTGCATATCTCACCAATGGAGAAGCTGGACAGAGTGAATAGTCAGCCATGATACAGCACCTCCCAAGCACAGAGAGTTAAGGTCCTTGTTTAACATCCCAAGAGTGGCAGCTTGGCGATACCAGGGTCTGAACCAAGAGACTTTACCACTGAGCTACCATTTCCCCCAAATAGCCCCTAGGTGCAAGTATATGTGTTTAGTGTCTTACATTCGATTACTGTCCCTTCCCTAAGCCCCACAGATGCCCATTATTTTATGTAGGACATAAACATAATTTTTTATTTGCCATATAGAAAAAATTACATCCAATATTTCGTTGTTTTAGAAATTCAGTCCAAGACAAAATGATTAGAAAAATAATCGAATTCTTCCACAATAAGTAGATAGTTGAGTTATTATAAATGACGATTTTACGTCTGTCAGTCATATAAGTGGTAAGTGTTTCATAATAGGTTATGTAGGAGAACCTCCATATCTCCAGAGGCATGGCCAGCCACAGGGGGTAGAGGTGTAAGTGTTTGAAGGCAGATGGCCCTGGTGGAGAAGGAGCCATGCAATTTCACGGTGCGTTTTAGGCAGATGTGTGTAGTAACCAAAGGAAAAGGGGCTCAGGAGGCAACGACAGCCATGATTGATCTCCTCTGTATGGGACGCCTTTAAAATACTATGCTGCACGCAGGAACCTGGACCCAAAAAAGCAAGAACAAAGCATGTATGTAACCACATACGTCAGCTTTTTTAATCTGGGGTTCCGAGCAAGGGAATACGGCTGTCAGCATACGCTAGACAGGAATGTGTGGGTTGAACGCAAAGAAGACACAAAACATATAGAGAAGGATGACAAAGTGAGTGCTGGGCAGTTTGATTGATGGTAATGAAACACATCTAGCCAAAAGTCATTCATTTTCATCCTCATTCTTGTTTAAATTGTGTCATCCCTTCTGGCATGTTAACACTATTGGCAGCACATACATTAGTTACTCAGTCAAATGAGTGAATTATTAAACTTAATTAGCAGTCTGTTAATAGCTTAAAAAAAAAATTGCAAAAAAACAAACAAAATAAACATTAAATGTAATCAAGATTAGGTTTCATATTAGAGGCAATTCAGGGCTTTTGAACTGATGAAAACTGATGAGGTTGTAAATTATAATGTTCTGAGAGGTCAATTGATCAATTTGACATACTGTAGCATTGAGAAAAAAACAGTAAAAAAAATGCCCAAAAAAAAAAAAATTACTTCACGGATTGCAATAATTCTTTTATATGATTTCATTTCTTTAAAAAGTTGAATTCTATTTTTAGGAAAAAGACATTCTTATGATCTTATACAAACAATTAATTTTCAAATATTTGAAATTCAACAAGGTTGGAACCTAACTAACAGCAGGTTGTGTATTATCTTAAATTCCGCGGGAAACTGTTTTCAGTAGCAAATTTCATAAATTTTGTAAAAAAAAAACATTATTGTATTAAAGTGACAATGTCTAGATGTATTCAGGGGGCTGCGGGGGTGCGGCCTAAATTTGAGGATTTTCGGAACTTGCGGAACATTTGGAACATTCTTAGAATGTAACCCCTGTGAGTTCCAGGGACCACTGTACTTTCTACTTATTACATTTTTAAAACAGGCTTGTTACTTTAATTTAAATCTATTTGGTGACATGATCAATATTTTTTCTTCTCACTGTGCACCGTTTTCTGCCCATCAACCAAATTTCTCTCATTGCTTTTTCAACCTACCGCTGGTGTATCATTTCCTGACTGTCACACACCACAGACATAGGCTAATTCACGAAGCTAACAAAAAGCAGAGCAGAAGTCAGTAAGAAGTGTGGGGTTAATGTGGATGAGACAGAGGGAGTAAGTGATGTAAATTTGACTGAGCACAGAGATATACCTGATCATCATAATCTTTTCTCTGTTTGGTGACGGTTCCTACATTCATTAGATAACAAAATTAGAAATCCTTTTGTATTAATATATTAATGATGTAACGTCCAGCGTGACACTAAAGCAGGTAGTAGTAACAGCTACTTTTTACTTCAGTACATGTCAGAGCCCAAACTTCTTTACAATAACTTGAGTAAAAAAGTGTAGTCAGAAATTACACTTTTACCAGTCTTTTAATACATGGGTATCTGCACTTCTACTAGAGTGAAGGATGTGTGTACTTTTGCCATCTCTGATTATAAGTAAACATGCCTAATAGTATAAAGTCTAATTTGAATCTGTATATGCATTAAACTTTTCTTATAAATCTATTGTAATAACTCCATCATTAATAGAATTCTGCCATTTAGTTTTGAATGAGTTTTGAAATGTATGAAAAATGCTAAAACATTGACACCACTCATTAACTACTATACTATAATAGAACTAGTGTTAGTACTAGAACTAGTGATGTTACTATTTATCTGGAAAGAAATTAACTATATTTATGTACCATCATCAAACTGAATCAACATTTTTGTTCTAATAACATAATAGTTTAATACTCCAAATGATATGCAAAATGTTATACGAAACTATCGTGCATGAGCGGTATACAGTAAAACGCGGTATACAACACAGTGGTGGTGATACTGACAAAGGAACAAAAATACAAACATTCATCAATACACCACACACATCTGGCAAATTTATATACATTCTTAATTACATAAAGAAAACATACAAACTTAGAAATCCACATGTGCTAATGTGCACACTAGTGCATCTTTCTCACCAGGATCCTATGTGCATAGATTGTAGTTGCATAACTCCGCTCGTTGCATGGTACCGCTCGTATTCACTGGTCTGGGAGTGGTGAACAAACACTTTCCCGGGCTGAGACAAGCTAGATAGCTTCGGGGTTGGTCGACCTGACATGATGTTTAGCTTTTCTGGAAAATGGATTTTTAAGTATGTCCGAGATCAAATCAATTTCTCTTTCTCCGTAGGCATAAAAAAGTATAACTCAGAGGTATTAATGTGTGCAGATCTACCCACGTGTTTTGCCAGTCAAACTTGGTTGTAACAGTTTCCCTCTGATCAACCAATCAGAGGACGGAAAAATGCTGACGCTATTCTGGGCCAGCTAGCTGCCCTGTGAGGCGAATATGAAATCTGACTGGTTAAAAAAACAGAGCTATTTCTTAAGTAGACTATCATAAAAAAAAAATTAAAAAAAAAAAAGGCCAGCAGTACTGACTTTAAAGGCCCTGGGCAAATTAGATTGACATGGCAGCACATAGAGGCTGAAATCTGATTGGACAAAAAATCTAACACTTCCTGGAAGCAGTGTAGCCACGAGAAATGCTACGAAATGAAGAGAATAAACTGTTGGGAATAAATTTATACAATTTCATGAAACAAATTTCAGAATTTAGGTTGTAAATATGGGTCAGTGCTTCTGATAGTGTTTAGGCCAGCAAAGAAGGCTGGCCCTGACCGCCCGCCACTGGTAAATCATGAGTCAATCATGTTGATGTCATGCTTTTTGTCGCCGTTAAGTCCTCTGCGGTCGGACGAACCGCAGTTCAGTCCGGTGTGACGGTAAGAAGTTTAATCACGGCAGTAATCAAGGGTGGACTTCCTCTGATCATTGAGCGCAGAGAGGTTTTTTGGCTCTTTCACATGAAAAGCAGACTTGTCAGGAAGTAGAGAAAAGGAGGTACAGATGAATGGCTTTCAATTAATCTAATTCACCATGCCGTTTCCCCTGAAAGGTAGGAATTTCCCAGAGGGTGAGCCAATGGTGTGTTGGTGATGCACGATCGATGTGATTCAGTGGTTTGCTGAAAAATTTAACAGATGTTTCATTAGAGATGCATTCGTCTTGTTCTGCACCTTTCCGCCCTGCCAGAATTTGGTCATTTTAGGCTTGGGACTTTGGATGAGAACTTGGATTGTGTGTGTGTGTGTGTGTGTGTGTGTGTGTGTTCCTATGAGAGTATATGTTTATATATGTTTTAATGACATCTTTCTCCACGATTCCAGGCTGTCATTTAGAAAATGTACTTTTCCTTTTTAGCTCTGTAATATAAAGACATCAGTCTTCCTTTCAAAGAAAGGTGGAATCTCCCACATTCCTAAGACTCACCTCATAATTTAACAGTCGATGATTTACTGGTTCTGTTTCTTTCCATAGCACTGATCTCAAACCCACACAAACAGGTGTCTGCATGAAACCATGAGCTTACAGAGTAAATGTGGATGTCAGGTGAATGTAAGACAAATGAAACCATCCACAAGTGCACATTTATACAAAGATCCCAGTGTGGGACCTTCTCATTTCTTTTCTTACTCCCTTTCAGTAAGCACTTTATCCTGCTCAAAGGCACAGCCAGTCTGGAGCCCATCCCAGGAAACACTCATTTACACATGCATTCACACCTTGGGGTCGTTCATCTGAACCAATCCACTGACTGCAATGCTTTTTTAGGAAATTAAGAGGAAACCGGAGAACCATGGAGAACCCCAAATGGGTTCTTTTCACTCCATTATATTAGAAAGCAAACTCATTTCCTTATCCCTAAGAAGACCTCATTTTGTTATCAATGTGACTTTCACCACTTTACACAGTTATTTATGCCTACTATTCACTCAATATCGAATAATACTCAATATTTATGTGAATGTATACAGAAATATACATATACAGCAATCTGTGGACTTATTTGAATTATAATCCCAAGAAATTAATATTACACTTTTGCCTTTTCGCAGCAATTATATACTCAATATACACGCAGTAGCTTTTACTGAAAGCTATTTTCAGATTAAGGAGTGAATACCAGTGAAATTCTTATTTCCAGCAGGAAATCACACAATGGATATGTGATTTCAAGTGCTTCTTAAAAGATCTATTCAGACTGTATTTGTTTTACATGGGGAGATGTTATTATTCCTGGAGTACTATCTGGGATTTTAGATCTCTTCATTTTTTATGCACTGTGCACGTGTCTGGGGAGACTACACTGTAAAATATCTATTTATATAATGGTAAGAAAATAGAAATAATCCAAAGTAATACATACAGTATATATGGTAATACAAATTTAAAAAAAAATTCTAATAATAGCCTCTAGGTAAAGAGTTTTTTTTTATTTAAACATAGACTCTTTCAACAGTTAGCTGAGCTTTTTTTTTTTTTAATAATAATAAAATGTACACACGTTAACGCAAATACATTTTACCGCCACTCATTTTACTAAAGAAGGATTAAGTCAGCACGCATTTTTGTTTGACTATATTTAGTATAAATATAAATAAATTAATATAGAATAGGCAAAATGAAAATCTTTAGCACAACACATTTATTCACAATGCCCTTTCTTTGCTCAGATATTAAAAATTGTTAAATAAATAAACATATGTTTTACTGTATTAGTCTCAGATCAAGCACCAAAATCCAATAATGTACACATCCGACAATTAAAACTGTCCGTGTGCAAACATAGCAAAGTTACGTATAATGTCCTGATGATTTACGTAATTTAAAACACCACAATTACTATAAAACATTTACAAGGATATTATGTCTTCATGCTTAATGTTGGGTATGGTTTCATAATAATAAATATACATTTGCATAAAGCATCCACATTTGTCCATGCACATGTTGATATATATATATATATTTAATCACAATTAATCACATGATTGTCATAAATTAACTCATGCTTAATCGCAACTTTCACATTTTTATCTGTTCTAAATGTCCCTTGAATTAGTTTCGTTTTTAATAATCTAATCAACATGTGCATGGACAAATGTGAATGCTTTATGCAAATGTATATTTATTTCCATCATGGTTCTCCAGTTCATCCCAATGGTGTTCTGTGTTGTTGATGAGATCAGGGCTCTGTGCAGGACACTTGAGCTCTTTCACTCCAACTTTGACACATCATGACTTCAAGGAGTGTTTTGTCCACAAGGGTGTCATCATGCTCAAATGATTTGGGGTCTCCTAGTTCCAGTAAAGCCAAATTGTAACAGGAAAGGTATGCAAATACATTCTATACAAATTGCTTCCAAGATTTGTGGCCAGAGTTTGCAGAAGAACTACATATAGTTGTGATGGGTGATGGTCACGTGACCGAATTCTTTTGACCGTATACTATAAATTACTTACTTACATGGTATGGTCATATGACCTACTTATAATTAATGCTCACAATCAGTTTGTATTATAATACAGTTTATGTAGGACATATGTAACTTTTACTGTGATGACTATTTGTAAATTTGAAGGTACTCCCATTTCCCCCAGAAATCACTCTTCCCTTTGTTAATCGATCATAACTACTACAGACATCCTCTGCCAACAATAATTAAACTACACATGTCTGGAAAGTCTGCAATTTAAATACATATGTGCGTCCTATTTCTCAAATGTGCAGAAGCATGTTATGGAAGTTGTCCCAGAAAAGAAATCATTACAGCATAAATTAAATTTTTGGTAATAAATAAACAAATAATGTGGAGCTTAAGCAGAAAAATTGGTCTTTGGTACAAAGCCAAGATCTGCTTCACTGTATTTTTAGAAAGGACTGATTGCACGGGGAGAAAGAACAGTGACTAGAGTTATTTCATTACAGATTAAGCATAAACAAATAGGGACAATTAGAAATGAGAAATGGATAAATCTCCATGGATAATAAGACAAGCAGACGCATGCTAAATTTGGCTGGACTGTTGCCTTGGTTTTTTACTAAGTAAAAAGATAAATGAAAAGAAATAGCTTAAATTGTACAGGATTAATTTTACATAAGAGACTGGGATAATTCCATAATTTCCAGGTGCTTTTCTAGTACTTCATTTAGATTGGCAATGTCAGTGTTTTCTTCAGCCTCTCCTTTCCCAAGAAAAAGATGAATGATAATTTAAGCCCCATTCATATATATTCCTCTGTAATGTTGTAAGCAGATGCTGTCTCTTGAATCTAAAAAAAACAAAAACAAGGAAATATATAATATTTTGACTGCTGCTACTTGCTATATACAGTATATCAATTGTAATTATTAAACCATTTTCCATATTTTCAAATCATGAAAAGATTAATTAAGTGATGAAAGTTGGATGAAAGGTTCTGAATAATCTTATATGGCATGAAGGAGTTGGTGTTGGATCTATGATGATCTCAAATGTTGAGCTATCCCATGAGTTGTTTAGTAGCTCCTGGTTCCACAAAATCAACTGTCTGTTTAAAACTGTAGAAAGGACATTACTCTTATTCACACACACTTCGGTACTCATGGTTGTTCTCACTCTCTAGTGTTTTGTATTGTTTTAAGATTTATAATCAAACCCTTTATATCACCCAAATGAGGATGGGTTTCCATTTTGAGTCTGGTTCTGTTTAAGGTTTCTTACTCATTTATCTAAGGGAGTTTTTCCTTGCCACAGTCACCCCAGGTTTCATCATCAGGGATAAATACACATCATTCACTTAAATTCTTAAATTCTTTAAAGCTGCTTTGAGACAACGTCCTTTGTGAAAAGCGCTATAGACATAAACTTGAAATATAAATAAACTTGATCTAAATATATCTATATAAACTCCTGCTATCACTCTTCTCCACCCACTCCACCCTGCCTGCACTCTTTTCTTCACTTTTCTTCACACTTTCTATTACTTTGCACTGTTGACCCCAGGTACCTGAACTCCTCCACCTTCACCACCTCTTCCCTGCAACTGCACCACTCCACTGCCCTCCCTCTCATTCACACACATGTACTCTGTCTTACTCCTACTGACTTTCATTCCCATTCTCTCCAGCACGTACCTCCACCACTCCAGGCTCTTCTCAACCTGCTCCCTAATCTCACCACAAATAACAATATCATCCACAAACATCCTAGTCCATAGAGACTCCTGTCTGACCTTGTCCGTCAACCTGTCCATCACCACTGCAAACAGGAAAGGGCTCAGAGCCGATCCTTGATGCAGTCCAACTTCCACCATGAACCAGTCTGTTGTTCCTACTGCACACTTAACTGCTGTCACACTGTCCTCATACATGTCCTGCACCACCCTCGCATACTTCTCTGAAACACCTGACTTCCTCATACAATACCACAACTCCTCTTTTGGCACTCTGTCGTACGCTTTCTCTAAATCCAAATATATATATATATATATATATATATATATATATATATATATATATATATATATATATATGTAATAGAACTTGTTACAAAAGAAACAGTATATCACCCATAAGCAAATGTTAAAATGTCATTAAAGATGTCACAAAGAGAAATCAAGCTTTCTACTAGGTCTAATGCTGGCTGCTCATTGAATTACTGAATAGCTAATGTTTGTTAGCTAAATAGTTCACTACATGATAATCAGCAGTTCCTCAGTTTTCATTTGGAAAGACTGAAATTGTTCAGTGTGTTTGCAAAATAAAGTCAATAAACATGAGCATGAGCAAATTTCCTGCAAATCTCAATGGTGTTGTGGTTAGAATCCATTTAACCTCAAAATGCAAGGAATGTTAACTCTGAAACTTAAGTCTGATCTCATTACTTGTGAGTCCAATTTAATGGGCTTGTTATATTTGTGTTCTGTCTCGGTGCAGAATTTCAGACATGATTGTCCGCAGTGAAATGGACAGACAGAGAAAATGATAAATGAAAAGAAAGTTCTGGTGAGGCTGGTATGGATGACAAGACAACAATGTACACGAGGACAGGAGTATGAACTTGGCATTGTCTTCTTCCAGCATGTAGTTGGTTTGAAGATGTACAGGAAAGCAAACACAGTCTGTGATTACAAAGTCCAGACACTGGCCCGACTAATTTGTTCTGGAAAACATACCAGTTATTATAATGAAAGCATCTGATGAGGATCAGTGTAGGAAATCTTAAAATGAACTAAAGCTGTGACGAGTGACTTTTGTCATATCCACACAGAGACACATCTGGAAAGAGAAGTGTTCAGAGTTCTTTGTCTATTTATACAGAAAATCAAGATGAAGTGATGAAATGTGGGAACTAAAAAAAAAATTAATGCCACAAGCAAAGATGATGGCTCAGTTCCTGTCACAGAATCCAGCACTGTTGGATATTCCCATAAAAATTCAACCATGTATTAGCCCATATGGGAGGGACTGACATCAGGGAATTAGTAGCCCATCTGTTTTGTTCATCTGTCCATCAATGTCTGTACAGTCATCAGGGTTCATTTGTCTACAATCATCCTGTTGGAATAATAACAGCTATAATAACTACTTGAATTACCCGGGAATTAAAATGTAGGAAACCATATATCTATATATGTCTGTATGCTCTGTGTTGCTTTTTCATATTGCAGATATAATCATAGTTACTTTACGATGTAAAAGAAAAAAATCAGAATTATGTTTGTGCACATTGTGACTGGAAATAGAAAATAAATTACATGCTTAAAAAAGCAAGGAGGCCCAAAATATAAAACAGAGAAAATAAATTTTGTGAATTCACTCAATATATTGTATTTGACGGATATTTTTTGTCTATAAATTAGCAGTTCCTCAAAATAAAAAATTAAATAAATAAACCTGTAAATTAACCTTAATTTAACATTGATAAAATTCATTAAATTACAATACAAAATGAAAAAACAAAAACGTATTGTAGGTTATAATAAATTCAGTAATTCATTAGAATTTATGTTTACTTTGCATTATTTAGCTTCAAATTAGCTTCAGTTACACTTTTCTTTCAAAGTTCAGAAAAGATCAGGATTACTGCTAGGATTTTACAATATAAAATATCTTTGATTATGTAACACATTTTGTTATTATTCGGGAAAAAAAATGCTTTATACATGCAGGAATGTCCTGTTTTTTATGACATTTGCAGATTCGCTTATCCTGAGGGACTTACATTTACCCATTCATACAACTGAGCAGTGATGGTCTTATGGTCCTTGCTTAGGGGTCCACGAGTCGCATTTTTGTGTCATTTGAACTCATGACCCATTGAGCCCAATGTCCAAAGTCCAATGCCTTAACCATTAAACTAACACCTCTATTCCTGTCCATGTTTGACAGGAAGTGTATATGAATTTCTATCATTTTACAGTCGTATGAATATTTGCCCATCAAGGATTTAATCCATAACATTTCATATCTGTTTCTTACAAAAATGCCTTACTGTGTTCTGTATGTTATTGGATATGCAGAACATGGGCACAATGCTCCACAGCACCCTCTGAACCTCCTCTGTGGTCTTTGTGACTGTAGTGTATTTTGCCCTCCTGTGCCTACAGGCCTCCACAGATGGTTGCCTTTTACTTAGCCCCAGACAAAAACAGGAATTGAACGCCTTTAGCCAGGAAATGCTCATCAGACACCCATATGTCCTCAGTGGCTACATTCACATGTATCTCCAAAAGCCATGTATAGTTTCTGATTGTTTTCATCCTGTTTGTCAACTCTTAATGAGACACCTCTTGTTTGGGGTCCTACAGGAAATGAGTTCAAAAATAACAAGGAAAAGAGTCACACAAAATAAAATACCACAGACAGAGATGTGCTTCCTGGTATGTGCTAAATGTGGATCCTAAAAAAACCTGTATGGCTTCAAATGACAGTAGGTTACAGGTTATTTGGAGGTTAGGAATTAATGACTTTGTCACAAAGTGTTAGGATTCTAATTAAGTGCAAAATTTGAGAAATGGAACACTCTACCACATAGAACTTTATGGGTTTCCTTTTATTTAGATCCAGCTCAGAGCAAAACACAACATTTGAACATTTAGATATTTGGCAGAGCGACTTTTCCAAAACAACTAACAATTATCTAATTTATAAAACTGAGCAGATGATGGCTCAGGACCTTGCTCGAGGGCCCAGAGTGGTAGTTTGGCAATACTGGAATTTGAACTCACAACCCTCTGAACAGAAGTTCAACATCTTATCCATTGAGCACTGAACTACTGAACTCACTTCTAGGCTCCATCCAAAGCTCCAGTCTTTTCAAAACAGTTTGTCACCATATAGAGTAGCTAGATGTTTATTGATGATTATAAATCACAGTGGCAACCCTGTGTCTGTGTTAGATAATCATTAGGAATCATTAGGATCATTAGGAAAACCATTTCTTTTTGGTTACACATGTGACATGGAGCTGCCATTTTAGGTGCAATTTTAAATGAGACTTTTATACTTATATAAATATATAGAAGTATAGAAATTATATAGAAATTATATATTACTTAATAAAGTTTCAAATGCATCATTATCACATTTTTTCTCATTTTACCACTCTGTATTATCTTGTAATCTTATAGTCTTGTCTATAAACTCAATGTATAGTGTTATTTATGTCTGGATTTTTTAGGAATCACCCTTAACTGGAACCAAATTCCTTGTGTTTGTCAACACACTTGGCCAATAAACCTCATTTTGATCAAATTTTCTTCTATATTCCAGCTTGTTTTGTATTCCAGCCTGGGTCAGAGCACATGGATATGACTCCTATGAAGCAGAAAAGGGTTAAGAGTCCTCCTCTTGCCCAACAATGGAATTTTACTTTATTGTTGAGCCACCACTCAAAGGTATTTGACTTGACTAGTACCCAATATAACTGGGGGGTTACAGATCGGAAGGTTGGGGGTTAAAGCCACAGTATCACCAAGCTGCCACACTTGGGCCCTTGAACGAGGCCCTTAACCCTCAGTGCTCCAGGGTCACTGTATAATGGCTAACCCCAAGCTCCAAACCCAGGCTTCAAACCAGCTGGGATAAGTGAAGAAACTGTGCTGAAATGTATATGTGACATATAAATGCTATTCTTCTTCTTGTACAAATAAATGTGGTATCAGGTTCCATCATGGGCCACAAAAGCATGTGGAAATGTGCTTAATATGGACACACCTGTGGTACAAAGAACCAACAAGCTAATACGAAAAATAGTGTTTTACTTAGGAACTCTATGAGGATGAAGAAAAGAAGACAGAGAACAGACAAGGTGCTGAGACAACACAGATCATTTCCTCTGTCTATGAACCAAATGTATTTGATTAGAGAGCATGCCTTCATAAAACCATAAAAGTCTTTAAAGTATATGATAACAGGGTAATATTGTAAATGATTTCTAAATAACCCTATATCTCTCTCCTCTGTTCTGTCTTTTTTTTCATCTGAACTGTATTGTACTGTTTTATGTTTACTGGATTAATGCCTGAAGCAATAAAACCTCATCACTCAATAAAACTCAACAGAATTGCTTCTCCACAGAAACAATCATACAGTCCTGCAGGCTCTGTTTTAGAGGGTGTGTTTCTTATGAAGTCCTAGAAAAGGTTACACTTACTGCCCATCATATGTTTGGGGCAGTCTGGGTTTTCTGTTACATACTTTCCATAATATATATATTATATCATGTGTCCCAATACTTTTGTCCATGACACTTTCTTCTTGACACATTACTTTTCCAATCATATGTGGTTCTTATTAGACAAAACACGCCAACGCGTTTGTCGACCCCCAGAGGGATGATTGTGTGCATTATGGTGAATTTTGGTGCCTGATTTGAGACTTGGAGTATCAGAGAAACAAATGTTTATTAAACAAAAATTAACTTTTGGTGTTTATATATATATATATATATATATATATATATATCTGAGTAAAAAAATGATGTTGTGAATAAACGTTTGTTGCATTGAGGGTTTTAATTTCAGCTCTTTTATATGTATTTATTTACATTTTTAATAAAAATTCTCAAATAGAAATGCGTGTGGTAATAAAATTAACGGCGTTAAAATGTATTTGCATTTTGTTATTCACACATTAAATTTGACAACCCTAATTAACATATTAATACATAAAGAATTTTAAATGTTGTTTTCTAATGAATGTATCCAGGCTGAACATCCACCATATAGAACACAAGCACAGAAAAGATGATGATGATCAGGTGATCAGTCATGATTACATCACTGACTCCCTCTGTCTCATCCACATTAACCTCATACTCCTTGTTGCCTTCTGCCTTGATCATCATTAGCTCTGTAAACTAGTCTACGTCTGTGGTGTGTGAAAGCCAGGAAATGATACACCAGTGGTACATTAAAAACGCTGTGCAATAAGAGGAAATGAGTTGATGGCAAACAGCACGCAGTGAGAAGAAAAAATATTGACTTGGATTGAAAATGTAAGAAAAAGAAAGTACAGATATTTGTGTAAAAATGTAATGAAAAGTAAAAAGTTAAATAAGAAAAATACTGATACCAGAAAAATCGACTCAAGTGCAGTAACAAAGTAGTTGGTACTTCGTTACTTTCCACATTTGATGTTGGAGACATTTAATTGGCAACAAACTTGCGGTCCGCCACTCAATACGTTACTACGGGAACTCAGATTTTAACTTTGTTGCGCACGTAAGAAAGATTGCAACCAGTACTGAAACATTTTGGGAGGAATACTTACCGTTACGTACCGTTACACCGCTCATATACATTGACATGTATACAACTGTACCACCTACATCATCTGAAGCAGTTCAGAACCAAAATTTGTCTAATAACATGACAAAAACATTCAGAATCGAAATAAAATACAACCTACTCGCCAGAGATGTAGACTCATAATTTGCACTGTGTCTCAAAGGCTGAACTCCAGTGGTACGACTCGTAGGCACAGGTATGGAAGTGGAGAACAAACCCTTTTCCGGGCTGAGACAAGCTAGCTAGCTTTGGGGTTGGCCACCTTTCCTCATGATCTTTTCTTGAAAATTGTTAGAGAGTAAATCAATTTATCTTCCTCTGTGGGCATAAAAAAGTCTAACTCAGATGTATTAATGTATATATATATATATATATATATATATATATATATATATATATATATATATATATATATTAGATACATACATACATACATACATACATAGCCATGCTTCTATTTCTATCAATGGTTATGTTAAAATTTGAAAATAAAATTCGCCTGGTGCTGGATGATTCCGGACTTGCCCTGGGCTACATCCCAGGATGTCTTCAGATCTTCCAAACATTACAGTCCAGAGTGCTGCTGCAAATAGAACCCAGATGTTTTGGACTGTCCGCTGCGCCTGATAAGCTCTGAGACGTTAAATATGCTGCAGGCCGTATGCATTCATCTGCCAGTAATAAATCCCTGTTTGCTTGTATCAAGCTTATCGAGGTGGAAATGGAAAGACATTAGCAGGCAGATTTGAACTATTCTTTTAATGAACAGGATTAGGGATCGTATATGGGGGGTCAGTTGGCTTTGTTGAGAAGAGCCTGAGGTGGTTGAGTGGTGTGCATGATAGCAACTGCTTTTCCAAATGTCTGCTTCATCCTTAGCTTTGGGAGATCATGAGGGACGAGGAGATAGGGTTCTCAGCTACGTTCCGGTCAAATACACAGCACATATGGTGTTACTGTGTGTGTGTTTTGTGTTTGAGAGCAAGAGATGAACAGCCTGTGAAATGGAACATCATGATCCACATGTGCATGCGTTGACATGAAATACGTCCAGTTTTCGATTTAAAGCCATGTCACTCTGCAAAATAAAGTTATACAGGTTTTTCCTCACACGAGAATGAATGGCCATGCCATGCAAAGAACCAGTTAATCTGTAACAGACCGACAGCCTTCTGTTCACTCAGCACGAGCAAAAAAAAAACGCTCCGGGATTTTATATGAGCCACACAGCTACTAGCTTGGGCGGTTCCAAGGGGCTTCCCCTAAACTGTGTTCCACTGGGGAACAATGTGACTAATACCATTGCAGTGTGGTAGATTAGAATCAAGCGCATACCCGTGCACCCTGAAATCACTGGAAAATTCAGGATGGAGAAAATATAGCATCCATGCCATGGCTCGAAAAAGAGGCCCGGGGCGTGTCCAAGGGAAGCAATTATAGTAGATAGCGGAAAATAGTGCGTTTGTGTGGGTTGTTATACTCTGTTTTCCTTGGACACAATAAAACGTTTGCTCCAGGGGTCTTCACGTATGATATGTAAAGGTACAAATACTTGGTCACATGTTCTTTTTTGTAATGTCTAGTGATTACTTCATGTTGACAATTCTGACCAACGCTGCAGTCTCTGGATAAATCAGATGTCAGTTTTAAACACTGTTCTCTGCCCAGTCATTTATTTCTCTTGTGTTGTGTGTTTGTTTGCTTGATTAATCACAACAAGCTGCAAACCAAGAATCTGCAAAGAATCTGTAAAGGAAATATGTTCCATGTTTTGGTCTCCGATTTCAAGTCAATGGAAAATTTGATTTATCCGCATCCAAAGACTTCTTACACAATTGTGTGCCTCCAACTCTGTGGTAACAGTTTGGTGGAGAACCACATATGGCAGCAAAAGACAGGTGCCCCAATACATTTGGCCATATAGCATTAAGGCACTTTATTTCTAAAATAGAAGATTGTGCACAAAGCCAGAAGATATGATTTATATGGGATGGACTGAAAGATCTTGAGTGAGTTCTCTAAAGAAACTTTCTTGAGAGAAACTGTTCTGCATAGTAGAATTAAAGGAAAAGGGAAAGGTGAAGACAGAAAAAAGGCAGTGAAGGAAAAAGGCAAGGCAAGGCAAGGAAAGGTTAAGAAAGAGAAAGGAAAGGAAAGGAAAGGAAAGGAAAGGAAAGGAAAGGAAAGGAAAGGAAAGGAAAGGAAAGGAAAGGAAAGAGGAAGGAAAGTAAATGAAAGGAAAGGTTTAGAAAGAGAAAGGAAAGGAAAGGAAAGGAAAGGAAAGGAAAGGAAAGGAAAAGAAAATAAAAGAAATGAAATGAAATGAAATGAAATGAAATGAAATGAAATGAAATGAAATGAAACGAAACGAAACGAAAGGAAATTAAAGGAAAGGAAAGGAAAGGAAAGGAGAGGAAGGAAAGGTTAAGAAAAGAAAGGAAAGGAAAGGAAAGGAAAGGAAAGGAAAGGAAAGGAAAGGAAAGGAAAGGAAAGGAAAGGAAAGGAAAAGTTAGGAAAGAGGAAGGAAAGTAAATGAAAGGAAAGGTTTAGAAAGAGAAAGGAAAGGAAAGGAAAGGAAAGGAAAGGAAAGGAAAGGAAAGGAAAGGAAAGGTTAAGAAAGAGGAAGGAAAGGAAAGGAAAGGAAAGAAAGGAAAGGAAAGGTTAAGAAAGAGGAAGGAAAGGAAAGGAAAGGAAAGGAAAGGAAAGGAAAGGAAAGGAAAGGAAAGGAAAGGAAAGGAAAGGTTAAGAAAGAGGAAGGAAAGGTAAGGAAAGGAAAGGAAAGGAAAGGAAAGGAAAGGAAAGGAAAGGAAAGGAAAGGAAAAGCTGACTGATTGAAAGCATGATGCTGCACACCGGTTGGTTTTCTCATCAGGTCTCCTCAGCTGGACTTAAATCAGTGAAGTAAAGCACTGAGAGGGAAATGTGTTCAGGTGCACAGTGATACACTATTAAACACACAGACATATCATTACGCACCTGAGTGGCTAAAAACAACACCTGAGATTCTGCACATTCCTCAGATAGATGGTCTGCTGGAGAGCTGATTCAGGGCAGTTGGAAAGAAGAGGAAAAGAGCTGGTTTTCAAATGCTCCCTGTGCAATCGGGCAGAAAGAGTCATTTCTCCGCTGGTTTTCTTCTCCGGAATTTTCGCAGCTGCTGATGCAGACCCTGACCAAGTGCACAAAAACACATGCACTCGCTTTCACTTCCATGAAAAAACATTCATTCATAAAATCTTAATACATTTAGAATAGAAATGCAAAATATTTAAGAAAAGAAAATAAAAGTAGAAAAGCAAAGGAAAGGAAAACAATAAAAACAAGAAAGACAAGAGACAAGGTGAAGAGAAGAGAAGAGAAGAGAAGAGAAGAGAAGAGAAGAGAAGAGAAGAGAAGAGAACAAAAGGAGAAGCACTGAAAAGAAAAGAAAAGAAAAGAAAAGAAAAGAAAAGAAAAGAAAAGAAAAGAAAAGAAAAGATAGAAAAATAACAAAAGAGAAGCATTGAAAAAAGAGAAAAAATGAAAAGATTAGAAAAAACCAGCACAAAAAAGCATTAAAAGAGAAGCATTTAAAAAGAAAACAAAAGAATAAGAAGAGAAGAGAAGAGAAGAGAAGAGAAGAGAAGAGAAGAAAAAAAAGAGAGAAGAGAAGAAAAAAAGAGAGAAGAGAAGAGAAGAGAAGAGAAGAGAAGAGAAGAGAAGAGAAGAAGACTTTTTCCAGACACATATTCTTTATAATATCATTACATGTAGAATGAAAGGTTAAAGAGCTCCAGGCTTCTCAGCACATTCCAGCCAGAGCTCCATGCTGAAGCTTCAGTTCACCCTTCACCTTGATCAAACAACTGATTTGAATTCATCAGCGAAATGGATTATGCATTACAATACTGCATTACTCCAAGACAAGCTGCTGCTGCTGCTGATTTAGACCTAATCTAAAACCGTTCCACGTTTTTTGTATTTATTTTTCCCAATGCAAAAGAGCCAGGAAAAATTAGTTCAGTGCTGCTCTGTTAGGAGCCAAGAACCGGTGGTTAAATAATTTCTCCATTAATATAACCACCATTAATATAAAACAGGAACAGTCAAGGAAATTGTGAATAAAAAAAAAAAGAAAGAGAGAGAAATCGGCTCTATTTACTTTTGCAAAATTAATTTTTATTTTTAGATCTTCAAGATTTAGGAACATTTAACTACAACCAAACAATCATCTCACTTTCCTGTATGCAGTCTCTATATGTTACTTCACAGTTAATTGAACTATATGCAAAGAAAATTGACTTTCTGGGACATGAGAATAAACTGCTGTAACTTGCTATTTTTTTACATCGTTACCCAATATGGCGAAAGTACTGGGACACTGGGACACTGGGACACGGACTTTTCCAGCCATATGTGGATCTTTTACCAAAAATGTTCCACACATTGTCGGAGACACAATTATCTAAGACGTCTTCGGATGCAATAGCATTAAGTTAACAAAGAAAAATGTTTGCTTCTCATTTCACTTAAGCATTAAAAGTCAAATGAGTGATGTATGAAATCTCTGTGTATGATTCACAGATGGACTTCAGTGTTCTATTCTCCTGCATCAGACCATTTCAAGAAGAGAGTTTTCTCTAGTTACACACACAGTGAGAGAACCCTGTCTCCACACATACTCTCACCAGAACCATAGAGTTAGACTGATGCTTGTGCTAGTGGAGTAAACGTTTCGCAAAATGAAAATACTCTAATAAAATCCCTACACAATTCTTTGAACTCCTCTTCAACCCCTGGTCACAACCTCGAGGGAACCATGGACAATTAACTGTCCGTTTCCTCACATGGTGCTGATGTGATATGCTCATGTTGGTTTAATTCTCTACAATTTCAGAAAGATTCGGCCGTTTTGTAAACACAGGCAAACTCTTTGGAGACTGGACTTCTGCAGTTCTCTGCTGGCAGCTGAACCTCCTGCAAATGATCCAGAATGCAGAAAAATCTTCTCATACATTCAAAAACTGCTCCATCTGAACTCTGTTTTTTGTTAAAATATTCTCATTTTCTTTAAAAGTGGTGGTTTAGTTGAAAAGTCAATAGAAAACAAGACTCCTTTCCCTTCCCATTTCTCACTTTATCACCAAACTGATCATGAATTCACTTATTGTTATTCTTTTATAATAATCATCCCCCACATGGTATAATCTCTCCCACATATCCCACAATACCCTTATTTTCTGGCCACCGGTGTGTTTTCAGGCGGTGTGACCCTTCGAGACCCTCTCTGCTCCTTGTGGCCTGTGTTTGGCACATCTATTGTGTTTCCTCTCTGAAGAGCATTAGGCTTTAATCTGTGATTGATGCTGTTGTGACCCTGCAGTGGTCCATCCTAAACCCTGACGCTAGAGCAGATCCCATCATTTTCCCTGAATTTGTCCTTTTCTACTATGGATTCATGGACCCCCATGGCCCTCCTACACCCTGCAAACAAGTTTTGAATCATCAGAGATGTTAGGATTTATATTTCAGTGAATATTTTGGTGCGTGACAAAATGACATTATGAATATGTATATGGAAAAAATCCCACTTCATATGTTGGAAAACATTCTGTTAATGTTCAGGGAGAGTCTGATGGCGCTTTGAGAAATCGAGGAAAATCTTTAGCCTGAGATTTTTTGTAGGTAATGAAGCAATGCTTCTCCATCTATAAATAGCTCACAATTCCATCTTGAAAAGATTTCTCTTCGGCACCAAAGACAGAAACAGCCACCAGGAGTAACCTTCAACTTCCAACCTGCTAGTGATGGGTGGTTCATGAACGATTTTTTCATTTTGAACGAGACTTTAATGTGACTCAGAAGAACGAGTCGTCTCAAAGAGCGATTCCTTCATTTTCTACTGCACGAACATCACAAAATCTCTGTAGGTTATGGACAGGGAACAGAATT
The DNA here is from genome assembly GCF_014805685.1 of Silurus meridionalis. NCBI lineage: Eukaryota > Metazoa > Chordata > Actinopteri > Siluriformes > Siluridae > Silurus > Silurus meridionalis. Next base: position 22,533,890 of record NC_060890.1, read on the forward strand.
GAATAGTTTACCTCTCTACTCCTCTAGTCCGAATCGTTCATGATTCCCATAGACGCTATGCAGTCCATTACACAGGAAACAGAATTGAGCAGTTCATCTCATGAGTCCTCTGGTCCGAGTCGTTCGTTCTTTTGTCGCATGACTCCCATAGACGCTATGCAGTTATATAGCAAACAAAAAGACCAGAAGACGGACCAGAAGATATTAGAGCTGATCTACTCATTCTGTTTATCATAATTTGTGCTTAGATGCATTTTTATTATTGGAACTATAGTTAAAGTTTCGGGGGATCTGCTTATTGAAAATCTATTTTTATTTTTTTATTGATCAAAGGAACAAATTGAAGTAAATACCTCAAAAAAAGATTTGTTCATTTTGAGCCTTATTCCAATACTTAATTATTAGAAATGACTATTACAGAATATCAATCAACACCTTCTGACCAATCAGGATGGAGAATTCAACATCTGAATTGCTGATGAATATATTTTAAAATACAGCATCCAACCTTAACATGATTAGTGGTCACACAGTGTCTACTTAATCCCTTTGTTTCACTGTTTCAATGCTTCACCGAACGCTTTTTCTTTCTGAGTTCAGGAACCATTTGTTCTTTGGAAATAGAAAAGTGCGTGATGTAAAGAGGATTTGGTTTTGGTGGCCACTCTGGAGAGGAGTCTTTGAGAAGGTGATGAAAGGAAACGCATGCCACTGAGCCGTCCGCTGAGACGCTGGAGGAGAGAACTGCTATCACTCTGCTAACACAGTGGGAGAGCTGCTTAATGGAGGGAAAAGCGGTGAGGGATGATGGAAAATGAACTGCTCTTTCTTTCTCTCGCTCTCACACTTTTTCTGGCATGGAGACAGAAAAGAAATTACCGACACCCTGAATGTTTTTTTGGGGGTTAAAGTGAATAAAAAAAAACTTTGAGTGTAGTTTGATCTAAAGTCCTTAGATATTGAAAAAGCATTTTTTTCCTCAACTGATGCACTCTAAGAAAAAAGAAAGAAAATGTCGGACTTCTAGAAATCCTAGAATCCTGATTAGCAGATGGATCAACGTGACATTCACAGTTTCAAAAGAAACCCATAAGATTCATGGTGGATATCAGTGCATGTCAGCACTTATGTATGATCTTCTTTTTCTTCCCTTGGCATATACTTTTTTAGAAGGAAACGGGAGGTTTGTGAGGAGCAAAGCAAAGCAAAAATGAAAAGAAAAAAGAAAAGAAAAGAAAATTGAAGAAAAGAAAAGAAAAGAAAAGAAAAGAAAAGAAAAGAAAAGGATTTCATTGTCATGTGACCAGTTCCTTTTATGACTCTAGTTTTTATTTTATTTAATATTTTCCCTAATACTGACTTATTTTGGAGTAAACAATTTTCCAAACCCACAGGGAAGCCCTTTAATAGTTCTACATATTTAAAAAATTTAATATATTTATTATATTTAAATTAAATTTGCCTATATTTAATTTCTCCGTTTGTAAGAACTTGTGTTAATTTCGAACTATTGATCATCCTGGAGAAGCAAACAGCACCTAAAGGATCACAGAGCAAACATCTGGCTTTATCTACATATAGATAATCTACAAACTTCCATCAGCTCCAATACTAAGACTGAACAGACCTTTACTTACACTTTATACTACTAGATCTATACTGTACATATAATGGTGCCATTTCTGAATATAACCTATTGGGTATTTAGCTGTATCTAGAATAATGGCTGAAACTCTTGAACAAAATAAATGTGATTTATTTCATGCAAACTGAGACCAGGAGGTTTCAGGATAGCAGGCTCGGAGTGATTTATTGACTGTGGATCAGGCCTGGAGTGTGTCCGACTTTCAGCACCAGTGAAGCCTGATATGCTCCAGCAATCCACAATGTGAAGAATAATGATAGCGAAAAAGTATTTGTCTTCCGATATTTGAATCTATCGGTGTTCATCTGTCTACTTTCGATTGCTTTCCAATCTCCATTTTCACTTTATTGGTTTTTATTTCATTTTATTTTATTTAACACCCCTTCCAATAAGTGTTTTACTTGGCGATCTCACATTCATACTCATCAGTCAGTGTTTTATTTGTACGAGGTACAGGGAACTGCTAGGGTGCATAATCACTAATGGTCTTTTAGCTGGCTTAAAAAAATAATAAGATATAAATAAAAAATATATATATATATATATATATATATATATATATATATATATATATATATATATATATAAAAACCTCCAGATGTACTGCTAGCAATACAACATGATTCATTTGTATAAAGAATACCTACAAGCAAGTATGTTATTAAAGAAACATTCAGGTAGTAGTGTTGGGAAGATCAGATCATTTTAACATTACACTATGAAATAAATCACAAGGCATATTTAGAATATAGCAAAATGTAAAAACGATACATAACGATACATAATGTTCATAAACACTACTGTAATACATGTGATTATAAAAACAACAAATTTACAATTATACAAATTTCCATAATGTTAGTTTGTATCCAACTGGATTAAACCATGATTATAGTTTATATAGCCGTACCATAGATACAGTACAATAGATACAGGAAGTCAAATGTCTAATGTCTTTTCTTTCTCCTGTAAGTTCCAAAAGAGAGACTAAAGGTGAACACTACATTTACATCTGTAAAGTCTTCAAATCTGAACCTTCAGAACTTCCTGCAAAACCGCTGACAGCATGTTTTACTGATGTGCTTTCAAAATAAATGATAAAATGTGAATTGTTAAAGATATATTGAGGAAGCAGAACTGAAGTAAACACTGTAGATAAACAAATAATGAAATAATCAAGCATATCAACTGTAAGCGAAACCAGAAAGTAAAGTAAAGCTAGCACAACAACATTTTGGAGCTTGAGCTAGCAGTTGCGCTAGTAGCTAGCCACATTTCAAATGCCAACACTTAACCAAGACTTATGTAATGATTGCGTGTTTTGGGTCTGCAATTTCGATGATGAATATTCTAGGTCTATATCTGGAATAGAGAAAGGCGATAAAGAGGAAGAGGAATGATAAGAAGGCCTATCGGGGTCACAGAATATTCTAATTCAGTTTGTCTCATACACAGTACTATGTGCAGTAAAAAGATTTTATTGACTGGTCAATGATATAGAAATAAAATAATAGATAGGAAAATATTTAAATAAAAATAAAACAATGAATCAGTAGGTACATTTACAGTAGAAATTTACTGAATTTACAGTAGAAATAAAAGTGTAAAAAGGTGAATTTACAATAAAAATTTTAAATAGTAACAAAACAAAAAAAAAGGATTAAACATAAGACAATAAAATAAAATGTAATTTACCAAAAAAAATTAACAATACATTTCCAAAAATAAAAATAACAATAAAAATAGAATTTATATAGAATAAAATTAAAATTAAAAAATAATTTACAATCAAATTGAATTCACAGTTAAATAAAAAGGAATTTAGAAAATAAATAAATAAATACATTTACAATACAATTTATAATAAGATAGAATTTATGAAATAATCAAATACATACAGTAAAAAATGTAAATTATAATAAAATTTGTATTTACTATAGAAAATAGATAAAATATATATAAAGAAGATCTGTAATCTCACAGCTCTCAGAAATATTACTAAGGAAGAGTGGAAAGAATCATTGAGTGTGTTTTTACACAATACTTCTCCCTTACTGCAGACTCCCCACACATGTACCTTTTTCAATGGTCTACTGTTACTCATATGCTAATAACGACAGAGTCCCCGATTAGCTAAGCTGCTCCGTACCACCGGGACCCCGACTTCAGCCCATGAAGCTGGAGAAGTTTCTGCAATCATTGATTTGCTTTTAAACACTGTGTAAACCCATGTGTGTGTGTGTGTGTGTGTGTGTGTGTGTGTGTGTGTGTGTGTGTGTGTGTGTGTGTTTAGGTACTGATTGTGTATAGGGGGCGTTTTAGGAATAGAGTCTGCCTGACAAACAGCAGGTTTCAAGTTGAGAATTGATCCGTAAACACCAATAAACCAGCAGGACGGCTGAACAGCACATACGTGGCGAAACAGCGCCGAGGGAAAAGTCTGAAGGCTCCGAGACGTCTCCAGTACGTTTGTTCAACCAGACCAGCTCTCATATGTTCTAATACTTAAAGAAGTTCTTGTTTTTTCAAGATCATAAGTATTGTAAAAACTGAAACTGACATCATGAATGGAGTTTTCCAAGTTTTCATTGTCTCCCCGCATTTAATGTTTCCTTATAATTTTATAATAGTAGCTAACAGAGACACTACAATGGACTACACTCAATAGATGTTTACTTCCAAAGTACTGTTTTTACAGTGCTAAAAAATAATAGATTTTCTGATGTAGATTTAATTCTTGAATGATGTGAAAGGCAGGATGAAGGAAATAAGAACTCCCTGAGATGAGATGAGATGAGATGAGATTAGTTTAGATTAAATTAGATTGGAGTAATTAAAACAAGATTAGATTCAATAAAATGAGATGATATTAGATAAAAAGAGATGCAATGAAATAACATGAGAATTTGAGATGAGATAAAAATAACTGAGATAAACAGAAATAAGACGTGATTAGATCAAATAAGATGAAATAAAATCAAATAAGATTAGATGAACTGAAAAATACAAAAAGAGATTAAATGAAATGAGATGAGATGAGATGAGATGAGATGAGATGAGATGAGAAAATAACAAAACTTTGAGAGGAACCAGGCTCATAAAAGAAACCCACGTTATGAAAATAACTCTCTTCATTACACGTCCGGGCCCCATGATTGTCCTCAGAACCTGATTTTGTAGAAACCGCTGCTGTTTTACACATTATGTGACAGACAGAAGACATATATTGTGTTATATTATATTTTGCATTGTGGGGGAGAATTGTGCTCATTTCTAACACATTCAGATTGCTTGTGTTTTTTTCTGTTCTGTGTGTGTGGTGTAACTGATTTGAGACGGAGGGTGGGACTCGCTTGTCTGTGACGTGTCATGATCCTGGCAATCACAGGGAACATTTCATGCACATGACAACCAGCAAGGAAAGAAGTCAGTTACATGCAAATAAGCAGATTGAATCTATTAACAACTATAAAACCACCCCCTTACATGAACACCTCCCACACACACACACCCACACACACACACATATGAACACCATCTGACCTCCAGGGCCCCAAAAGAACGCCTCTGCCATCTTGACGGGGGCTGTTTAAGGCAGAAAAACAAAACAAAAAGAGCTCTGATGAGTCTTATATCAGCTGTGAAATTAAAATTAAGACGAACAAAATGAGAAATAGAGAGACATGAGGAAGAGGAGGATGTAGAGAAAGAGGAGGAGGTGTAGGAGAAGAGCAGGGAGGTCCCCTTATTTCGGACAGCTTCACTGAAGGGTAGCATGTAGTGATCACATGAGCAGATGGTGACACACACACACACACACACACACACACACACACACACACACTGTTGGATTGCAGCAAAAGGCAACTTCATTTCTGTTTCTCAGCAAATCAAACACCTGAAAACCTCTACATAAAATCTATTCTCTAAATTTTTTTGTTTTTTTGGGGGGAAACACACACCACTCCTTCACCCTCGTGCCCTTCCTTCGGTATTCGCTGTTAAACATTTCTGTTCATGCTCCACACAATTCATCACAGATGCTCCTCGCTGATCCCGCCAGTACTTCGGATACAGATATACAATAAACGCCACAACCGTGTATCCTGTGCCGTAAATCTCCTGCGAGTCTGAGATGGGTTTTATAGCACAGAGCGTATTACTTACTGCTTTGGCTGAAATCACTGAAATCTCATCTTTCAGTTCTGTTCCTCGGAAAATGTGCATTGTTGTAAAAACAAGAGCAACCATGTCACAGATCAGGGTCATGTCTGCACTTCACCTCTTTAACTCTGGCAGTGTTCTAGCTGATAGTGTGTGTTAGTTGCCTTAATTTTATTTAGTTTTTCTAGTAGGCTTAGTTTATCTATGGCTTCGTTCTTGTATTTTCTATTTCAATGGCTGGTCTGGGATATGAAAATTAAATTAAATAAAGACAGTAAATAGAGAAAAACTTGACTAGATGCAAGATTTTAAAAATAGATTACAAGAATGAAATGTAAATTTGCAATAAAATAGGAATAGAAATGTAAAAAAAAAATTACAATGGAAATAGAATCTATAAATAAAATAAAAGTTAGGATAAAAATTACACAAAAAATTCCATAAAATTAGAATAGCAAAAAGAACGCATTTGCAATAAAAACAATAGAATTCCAAATTTAATAAAAAAAAATTTACAATTAAATACAAAATAATTGTGTGTGTGTGTGTGTGTGTGTATATATATATATATATATATATATATATATATATATAACAAAAATAAGTAAAAATGGAGAAAATGATTTGTAATAAAAAATAAAAACAAAAATTGACAGTAAATTGAGAGCTACAAAAATAAATTAAAATACCAATATAAAAAAGTTGTCAAATAGACAGAATTTACATGAAAATCTAATTCAAATAGCAATTTAAATTGACAATAAAAATAGAAATTAAAAAAGTGATGTTAAAATGGTAAAATCCTTAATAAATAAATTTTTAAAAAACCCGTTGTATCTTATTTATTTAATTCTTTCTTTTATCTCTCCATCTATCAAATTATCAAGCTACACACCCGACAGTGTCCTGTACCATGATCGAGATGCTCAGTACATTTCGTTTACTTCTAACATGAGGCATATTTTCCTCATGTCTCAGTGCACATGGTTATGTAGTTAGTGAATGAGCTCTATAGCATGTTCTAGTGCGTGGAGATGTTTCACATGGAGGAACATTTGAATTTCACCGTACTCATCAATGCACTCTCAGAATATGAGAAAATTATGATATGTTTGATTATAAAGAAGGATTTTGCAGAGGATATGAAGATGAAACACAAAAATTAAGATGTACACACAACAGAAAGGAAGAAGAAAAATTGTTGTGGCCTTTTAGGGGTTACGTATGATTGTGAATCAAAAAATTGTGAATGGGTCACATGATTTGTTTACAAATAATTTTTTTAATAGAATTGCTATAAATTTGCAATTTAAAATTTAGAATTTTGTCATTGAAACAATAAAACTAAATAATTAAAATAAAAACTTTTAATATTTTTTTATAATTATTATTTATTGCTATCATTATTATTTTCTTTTTATACTATATATATATATATATATATATATATATATATATATATATATATATATATATATATATATATACTCTGTATATGAATTCTTGGCTTTTGTTTGTCTTCTAGTTTTAATATTATTCCAAGTATAATGCACACAAACACACACACACACACACACACACACACACAGTTTTGTTTTGGAACAATGACACACAACAGTCTCATCCGTTTCCCTTTATTTTTCACTGCCATTGAGAAGAGGTAGTGATATCTGCAAGGCCAGAGGGAGTGCAGACGCCACAGGAATGCCTTTGATAAAGAGGGGAAGAAGAGACTCTGTGTGTGTGTGTGTGTGTGTGTGTGTGTGTGTGTGTGTTTCTGCACCTGTTCTCTCACACTGCAGGAGTTAGGGCCTGTAACTTTGGGAATGACAGGCGAAGGTTTGTGCAAGCTGGGAAAAGTTAGTGGAACTCGAAACCGTAAATGACGGCTGCGGCTGGGTCAACAACCCCCTCACGTTACACACATCAAGAGCTGTGTGTCTGTGTGTGTGGGTGGGTGTGTGAGGGTGTGGGGGGTGCACGTGGGGTGCTCACCTCTTCTGAACGTGGCTGAGAGTTAAGATCAGATTCGTGGCATGTTAAATATTTGTTTAGCTGTTAAAACCATTAGAGGCGAATTCATTTTGAGTGTGTGAGTGTGTGGGAGCTGACAGAATGAGAACACGAAGTGTGCTAGATACAATACGGTTGGACTGAACCTTAGTGTGTGTGTTTGTGTATGTGTGTGGGTGTGTGTGTGTATATACCTTTATGTAACACAGTTAAAGGATGAATGCTGGGCATGTTTGTTCTGTACATACTGAGTTTCATAATCACTTTCTGACACACACACACACACACACACACACACACACACACACACACACAGTCAAGTACTTATCCCTATTAGGCCTATTTATATGCACCCATTCAAACACACTTATTTATTCATAGTTACTCTCCCATTCAAACCAACACACTCATTCACTTCCTTCTATTTAATCACACTCTCGCTTGCTTGATTTCTTCATGCACTCATTCACAAAACGAACGCTTAATTCACTCGCTCATGCACTCGTTTACACTTGGTTCAGTTTCACACAGCATTACTATACCAAGTCACTCATTCACAGACACTTCTACATTCATTCCTTTATACACTCCTTCACTCCATCATGGACTCATTCACTGACACACACTTGTTTATATCATCATATCATTTCCACTTATTCATCATTCACAATGATACTCATGCAATCATTCATTCCTTTATACACTCCTTTACCCCAACATAGACTCATTCACTGACCAGTACTTCCACTGGACCGTCATAGACCCTTTTACTGACACTCACTCGTTTATATGAACGTATCAGCATTTCCACTCATTCATCATGTCACACTTATTCACTCGCTCATCTCATCACAAACTCGTTCATTTCTGTAATCACTCCTACGCAAACTCATTCACTTATTCACTCTTGCAATCATTTTTATCTCAGCGCGAAGCACTCACACACACACACACACACACACACACATACACACATATACAGGGGCAGAGCTGAATAATTCACGTGTGCGGCAGCGTGTGCTTTAATCCTGACCGACACTAAAAGTCTGAACGGATTTAGCATCATGAAATTTTCAGAGGTGAGAGGGAAAGAGAGAGTTCTTTCAGTTATTTCATTTCAGCTGTGTGAACACAGAACACACAAGTCTTCCTCGCACACCGTCACACACTCACACGCTGTTCAGACTCACACCTCTGTCTCTGAGCTGAAGATAGACGAGACCTGGAGCCCTGAGGTGACTCCGACGCATCAGTGTAACACATCAAGGTTGTTCAGAGAGAGAGAGAGAGAGAGAGAGAGAGAGAGAGAGAGAGAGAAAGAAAGAAAGAGAGGGAAGAGGCTGAGAAGAAGACAAGACATATGGGGCAGCCTGAGAAAACACTTTGCCTGTGGGTATTTAGACATCTTTCTACTCTATGGTTTTGCAAAAGTAAGTGTCCCATCCCCTTTAAAATTCTCCTAATTTTCTAGTGTTCCAACCTGGAACTGAATCAACATAATTGAAATGGTATGTCATGAATCCACACACCAGTGTTCCACTCGTCCCTTCATACACTCCTTCATCTATCATAGATCCATTCACTGACACTCCACTCATTTATATAACTGTGTCAGCATTTTCACTCATTCATCATTCACAAAGTGAACACTCAAGCAATTATTCATCCCTTTATACACTCCTTCACTCCGCCACAAACCCATTCACTGACCAGCATTCCCATAAGTGGCATCAACTAGAAGGAACTCAGTATAGTTTGCAAAAGTGTCTACAAGTGCGAGGTGGTATCAGAAAGTTTCGAGACTAACGGTGCTAACAGATGCTATTCTCACCACGTTAGCACATCGTTACCACATCTGTGATTTCATCATCAAAGAGCAAACGTAAAACTCTGCGTGAAACGGGCAAATCTGCTACAGAGATGTTTGATATGACATACGTTTGACTGCGAAAGTTCGTGAAGACCTTCAACGTGCTCAACCCCGGAAAATAGTGAAACCATTAGGCAACTTGTGCATGATGATTGTTGGAAAAGAATCTACGTGATCTCAATTCCGCACCCATCCTACTCGCCAGATTTGGTGCCTGCGGAATTAACCGAAGATGAAGATGCAGCTAAACGTTTTGACACCACTGCAGAGATCCAGTGTGAACTGCAGATGTTTGACACACTTCGAAAAGTAGACTTCCAGCATTTATTCCAGAAGTGGCAGGAACGCTGTGAGCACTGTATTGCAATGCAAGGGGACTATTTTAAAGGTGAAAGTGTGAAATTCTAGATAAATAAAGTACTTTCTTGTAAACAGATCTAGACTCAAACTTTGATACCCCCTCGTAAATACAAAACCCTAAAGTTAGAGTCCTGCCCCTTTGTATTCTTCATAGAGACAGAGGAGGACTACAAAATAGTTCTGTAAAATGTGGAAGGATATCAAACAGGGTTTTTCACTAAAACCATTATTATTTTTAAGAGGGTTTTGGCCAAGACACAAACAAATAACAGTGGGGAATATCATGAGTGCAAAATATTGTGCTACCACCACCATGCTTCTGTCTTTTCCTGAGCTGAAATTGGTTTATTTTTTTGCTGTTTTTATTCAACTGCAAGAAAATGGTAGCATTTACAATACTAGCAGTTTGAGCCAAGCTTGACATTTACAGGTGAAAAATCACACAAAAACCAGCCCAGTGTTGAACATCTGTGTTTAAAAAATGCTGAAATAGCTCATTTGTTGCACTAGTTTGGATTCCAATATAATCTTTGCAGGAAAAAAAAAATACATCAAATATTATGACAATTTGGTGAAATATATTCATGGTTTCGCAGAGCAAATATGTCAAAGTATCTACATGCAGAGATTCAGAGAACGCTACTTGGCAGAAACCATGTACAGTGACATCCAGGTGGTTTTTCCAGACTGCAACACAAATATCATGAATTAAATGAAAGACTAACATTCATTTTTCACAGATTAACTGGGCTCTTCTTTCTGAATTCTCAAATCCAATTGGTCAGGAGGTGTGGATTTAGTTTCCATAACTGCATCCACACCTCCTAAGGGTGTAAGGGAATAGTATTGGGAATTTTGTGTTCTTTATCGTTTTTGTGTTTTGAGCCTAATTGCAATTAGATGCCCTCCCTCAAGGAATTCAATTCAACACCTGAGCAAACTCATGATGGATTCAGCCCAGAGGGAGATCACGTTCTAGACTTATGCAGAAAATAACAGCTACAATGCAGACACAAATATAAACAGCCATGTCACTCAAAGTAAACACTTACTTGCATGAAGGAATGCTCAACTAACACATTTCATACACTACAGATAGTCGTCGACTTATGACCACGATTTGGTCGTAAGTAGAGTAGGCTATATGTACAGTACTGTGAAATTATGCCGGAAGCTGGTACGCACTGTCGTACGCCACGGCTAGCGATTGTGGTCGTAAAGTCGAATGGTCGTAAGTCGATGACTACCTGTATATGGAAAAAGTCCAGGACTCATCTCCAGCCATATGAGGTTCTTCTCCAAACTTTTGCCACAATGATGGAGGGACACAATTGTATAGGATGTCTTTGGATGCAGCAGCATGGGTTAATGATCTTAAATGGCCTACTATAGAGCTCTGATCTCAACCTTATTGAACACCTTTGGGATAAATGGAAATGCTGACTACACCCCAGGTCTCCACACTTCACCTAATAACACCCTTGTGGCTGAATGAGAACAAATCTCCACAAGCACACTCCAAAATCTTTTGGAACCTCTTCCCAGATGTGTGGACGTTATTATAACAGCAAATGGGGACTAAATGTGGAATGGGACATTCAAAACACACATACAAATCAAATGGTCAGGTTTCCATAAACTTTTGTCCATATAGCGTATTTGAATTCCAAGTCTTATATTTTCTTCAAATCTGCCAGTGGACAAAGTTACAGGTGAGTGCAAATGTTTGTCCCTCCCTCCCTTGATGCGAATAAGAAGACATTAAAGCAAACATTTTACTTGATGATGTGGTTCCAGAATGCAATCTACAGCAACTGATTTTGGAGATCATTTATACATTTTTGTCTCCTTAAAGCCTTTGCTTTGACTCGCATTAAAGCCTAAAAAAATGTGAGTAAATAGTAAATGAAAAAGGGAAGGTAGAAGGATGAAGACGGTGTTTAAGGAAACCATCAGTACCAGTGAACGTTATCCAGTGGAATAAATAAGCAAACAAATTCTACATTTATATCACATAACATGTGTAAGTGAAAGAGCATGATTAGGGCAGTTATTTGGGGCAGTTATGTGTTCAAGGGTGCATAAGGTAATGTTTTGAGACACCAAGAATCTAAGAATGTTCATTATGTTTTTAGAGAAACTGTTTTTAATGCTTGTAGGCACTGTACCAACCTTGATTCATCAACAGCCTAAAGATCCATGAAGTTACTGAGCAACTCAAGAACTTAAAGAAGAGGATTTGGACTGTAATTAATATTCAAAATGAGCTACAATGGCTCAGGACCACAGGTTGCATTAAATCGCCTATCAATGCACACCTCAACAATGATGGAACTGTAATGGATAGGCATTTAGAGTTGAGGAGGATGATATAAGGATAAGTTCCCTTTTGAGTCTGGTTCCTCTTAAGGTTTCTTTCTCATGCTATCTCAGGGAGTTTTCCTTTACCACTGTCGCTACTGGCTCGCTTATTAGGGATAAAGCTATACGGAACAAACTTATAGGCATTAATCTTATACATGCTTTTATCCCTTTAAAGCTGCTTCGAGACAATGTCCTTTGTTAAAAGTGCTCCAGAAAAAAAAGAAATTCATTATTTTTGCATTTGATTTTTTTCAGACGTCGGTAAACATTTTATTAAACATTTTCAAAATGTTTTTTATAAAGCCTTGCAGCCTCCCCTCTTCCTCCCCCTCTTCTTCCTCCACTTCTCTCTCTGAGCAGCTTTTATGTATGCTTGATGGCCCACTGCCACTTACATCCAGTTTTATGGTCCGACTTTTACACACCTTCCTTTGCATTGTCTGACCCCCATAAAAGCCATCAGTCGTTGTCTTTCCCCCCTCACTCACACACTCACATGAGTACACACAGGGTAATTTTCACACACAAGTACACTTTACGGAGATAAGTAGCCTTCTCAGGACAGGACGTCTTATCAGCCCTTGACAGGGCTCCAGCTAAACCATTCTCCATCTGAAGCGCTCGAAGACTCGGCGGCTTTGGCGATCATAATTACAATTAATCAGCCGTTTCTCAGCAAGTGCATAGAGAGCTT